>NW_011341276.1:0-2604 GCF_000735185.1 Notothenia coriiceps
CACATCAAGAGCTCCAGGAGCCTCCACATCATGTGTCTGATCCCAGTCTTCTGCTGGATCACTGCTGCAGTTCTGGACCACATGTTGACTACAGACCAGAGAAGAGAGCTGCCCCAGACCCTCACTGACATGTACTCACACTTCCTGCTGGTCCAGACACAGAGGAAGAAGCAGAAGTATGAAGAGGGACATGAGACGAGTCCACAGCAGCTGACGGAGGCTGACAGGGAGCTTCTTCTGAAGCTGGGGAGGCTGGCGTTTGAACATCTGAAGAAAGGAGACATCATGTTCTACCAAGAAGACCTGCAGCGCTGTGGCCTTGATGTCACCGAGGCCTTGGTGCACTCAGGAGTTTGTACACAGATCTTCAAAAGAGAGAGTGTGATCTTCCAGAAAACAGTCTACTGCTTTGTTCATCTGAGCATTCAGGAGTTTCTGGCTGCAGTCTACATGTTCCACTGTTACACCAACAGAGACACAGAGGTAGTGAAGAACTTCCTGCAGGGAGTCTGGCACTATGAGAACAGTGATAACAGTGATCGGGAGTTCCCATCCCTTGATGCCTTCCTCAAGAGCACCATGGAGAAATCCCTCAGAAGTGAAAATGGCCACCTGGACCTGTTTGTCCGCTTTCTCCACGGCCTCTCTCTGGAGTCCAACCAGAGACTGTTAGGAGGCCTGCTGGGTCGCACAGACAACAGTCCAGAAATCCTCCAAACAGCCATCAGCAACCTGAAGAAGATGAGCAGTGATGAAATCTCTCCTGACAGGAGCATCAACATCTTCCACTGTCTGACAGAGATGAAGGACATCTCAGTACATCAGGAGATCACAGAGTTCCTGAAGTCAGAGAACAGATCAGAGAAGGAACTCTCTGTGATCCACTGCTCTGCTCTGGCCTACATGCTGCAGATGTCAGAGGAGGTTCTGGATGAGTTGGACCTGGATCAGTACAACACATCAGAGGAGGGACGACGGAGACTGATTCCAGCTGTGAGGAACTGCAGGAAGGCAAGTAAGTCCAGATGTGATTAGCTTTATAAACTAGATCAGAAGTTTAGTTCTTCAAATCTCAGTGATTCTATTTATTATATTGATTATTCCCTTTTATAGTTTTAGTTCATTTCATATTCCTTGTCCAACAAATTAAGGACTTCAGAGTTTTTCTCAGAGCAGCATGTGATCACAACATACAGCAGTATTTCACAGTGATCAGTGAAATCAGTAATTCATAGATCATTCAGTTTGTTCAACATCTGTTTTTAAGAGTTTAAAATAAGTTCTGACAGGCTGACAACGAATATAGAAAACTCTATTATTATATTAAGTTGACTCACAGTGAATGTTACTGAGAACATTAACTTGTTTCATCAAATTCATGAAGTTAATATAATGTTTCCTCTCTTTTATGCTAACTCTTTTAGTAATATTTGTGTGACAGGCTTTCTGGCTGTGGACTCTCAGAGACTGAATGTGAAGTCGTGGCCTCAGCTCTGAAGTCTGACCCCTCCCATCTGAGAGATCTGGACCTGAGTGACAACGATCTGCAGGATTCAGAAGTGGAGCTGCTGAGTTCTGGACTAAAGAGTCCAAACTGCAGACTGGAGACTCTCAGGTCAGTTCAATAACTCGATATAATAATATAATTATGGTAATTATATATATTTTTCCAGTACTTATAATTCGTAGAATTTTCCCGAGAACAAATACATTTTAATTATGTTGTTCTGTTTTTGATAATGGTTGAATATTGAGCAGAATAACAAAGATCAGAGAAGGTGAATGTGCAACCCAGTCTCACGGCATTTCGTGTTATAGTCACGAAATGTAATCTATTGATTCGTGTTCACCAACACGATTTTCCAAGAAATGTATTTCTAGTGTGTTTCGTGCCTGCACCACGTCTTTTTGTCTTGGAAGACCGGAAGCTGTGGGGTTCATTAAAACATGTTCTTACACAATATCAAGCCACGATTATTGTTTTTATTTTAAATCGTATAATGTCTGACTTTCTTTGCCGTCCGTGAGGAAAATAAATGGGGCTCAGAACATCAGAATACTGAAATCTGTATTTTTTCAATCTTTTTTTCCTTCTAATTTGTTATTATTTTCTAAATAACACACTGTTATTTACTCACCAATAACACACAATTATCCTTGTTTTTATTTATTTGTTTAATTCTATAATCTCAGGCTTTTTTGCCGTCTGCCAGGAACTGAATTTCAAAATAAGTTATCAGCCTCAACTATCAACATAATTGCGTTGCCAGGCAACAGTTCGCGGTGAAAACATTATTTCCGGTCTCGAAGTTTTCAGAGTAATCTGCAGTACTCATGAACTAAAAACATCAGTTTATCCTTGTTAATTACAAAACATTGATTGGTTTAAATTTTGTACAATGCTTTTGTGTTTTTCCCCTTCGATTCGGAGTAACAAATATTTTTTGGGGAGTTTAGGATGGCCGAAGACATAATCCTCAGTGAAACCATCCCGGTGTAGTTATGCAATGAATGAAAAACTTGGGTCGCAGGTTCCTCAACAGTGCATTACAAGACATCTATCAATATGTGTATACCTCCACCATTAAACTGTCATATTCTGCA
>NW_011341277.1:0-2898 GCF_000735185.1 Notothenia coriiceps
CACACACACACACACACACACACACACACACAGACACAGACACACACACACACACACAGACACACACACACACACACACACACACACACACACACACACACACACACACACACACACACACACACACACACACACACACACACACACACACACACACACACACACACACACACACACACACACACACACACACACACACACACACACACACACACACACACACACACACACACACACACACACACACACACACACACACACACACACACACACAGACAGACAGACAGACAGACAGACAGACAGACAGACAGACAGACAGACAGACAGACAGACACACACACACACACACACACACACACACACACACACACACACACACAGACAGACAGACAGACAGACAGACAGACAGACAGACAGACAGACACACACACACACACACACACACACACACACACACACACACACACACACACACACACACACACACAGACAGACACACACACATCTCTGAATATAAACTTTAAAGCTTTGATGTGGTGGTCGTGCAGCGGTGCATCATGGGAGTTGTAGTGTTCACCTTTAAAGCGGTATCCACAGTGAATACAGTTTCAGTTTGACGTTCAATTCTGACTTTCTCCCTGCTGCGGCTAATGTTAGCTTAGCTTGTTTCTCTGATCACTTCCAGACGGTTGTAACAATGCACTTTTGA
Organism: Notothenia coriiceps; assembly: GCF_000735185.1. Taxonomy (NCBI): domain Eukaryota; kingdom Metazoa; phylum Chordata; class Actinopteri; order Perciformes; family Nototheniidae; genus Notothenia; species Notothenia coriiceps. The sequence continues at coordinate 710 of NW_011341277.1, forward strand.
TCTTAACCCTCCCAGTAGTTACTGCATGCTGCGACGTACCTCTGCCATGTTGATGACGCCCATGGCCAGTGTCTTGTAGCCCAGCAGGGTGCGGTTCTTGTACTTCTTCCTCCTCTGCAGCATCACATGCAGCCGGTTCACATCCCGCTTCAGAAAGTGAGGATACTGAAACACAAGAGGCATAAACACACACAGCGTCCATCAGGGCAGAGATAAGAAGAGACACCAGGAGAGTCAGAGGTTGCTGAAAATACCATTTGGACAGAAACGGTAGAAACAGGAATTATGGTCAGATTTCCAAATGTCCTTCTGTCTCAAAATGATGTTGTGTTGCGGAAAACTTAAATTAGGAAAAAGAACCACACTCATTTGTGATATCTAATCATGATCTTATGTCGTTTAAAATGTCTCCAGAAATACGGTGTGTTCCAGATCCTGTAAAGCCAGGACTGAGTCTGCGGAGAGTCACGGGACAAAGACTCAGGAAATGCAGAGAGAAATGTGGGTTTTTTAAACAAGAGAGGAAACATGGACATATAATATCTCTCTCAAGCATGGAGAGCAGATTCCACTTGTGTTTCCATAAAGACTTTCATACAGCAGTGGTGAATATAAATCCCCCGGAAGCTGATTGGAAGTCATTAGGATTCATCCTCTGGGGAGTAGGAGTGTCAAGTTTAATTGTAAGACGACCCAGCGGCTGTTGGGACGCCTCCCTCTGAGTGTTTTAATATAACGTCATGTTTAAACCTGCAGAGTGAAGGTGAGCTCCAGCTCCGCCTCCATCAGGCCGTCAGCAGGAAGCAGGAGATATTCCCCGGATCTCAGGGTCCGCTTCGAGCCCTGAGAGACAGAACCAGGATCAGGTCTTTGTGAGGTTTAACATTAAATAACTATATCATGATGAAACAGAGGGGGCTCACGATGAAGGGGGATTTTATAAATACAATATACAAAACCAGAGGAGGGGGTGTCGGGAGAAAAAACTCAAGATATTCTCTGCGATTAGAAAAGAAAAATTCAGGTTTTTCTTCCAGTTTAATCAAATTTAAGTTTGGATTTATGTACAACATAAATGTAATGTTTAATTTCCTCAATATTCAATACATTGGAGCATGTCTGACCCTAATACCTTTTCTGATACCTTGATGAGATTAGAGTTACACATTTCTGTATGTCAGGTTTAGTTCTTTGTACGAATGTTGATGCTTTCAAAGGAATAACTGAGACTGGGATCAGTTATTGAAACCAGGTGAGAGAAGGGTTCAGTGTTTGAATCTGATATCCACCTGGAGCTTCAGAGCGATGACGACGGAGCTCAGCTCTCTGTCCAACTCCTTCAACACCATCAGCCGGGTCACCGTCAGACTGCACTGCCTGAGGAGAGAGGAAACACCATCAGACTGAGAGAGAGAGGAAACACCATCAGACTGAAGAGAGAGAGGAAACACCATCAGACTGTAGAGAGAGAGAGGAAACACCATCAGACTGAAGAGAGAGAGAGGAAACACCATCAGACTGAGAGAGAGAGAGGAAACACCATCAGACTGAAGAGAGAGAGAGGAAACACCATCAGTCTGAAGAGAGAGAGAGGAAACACCATCAGACTGTAGAGAGAGAGAGGAAACACCATCAGACTGAAGAGAGAGAGAGGAAACACCATCAGACTGAAGAGAGAGAGGAAACACCATCAGACTGTAGAGAGAGAGAGGAAACACCATCAGACTGAAGAGAGAGAGAGGAAACACCATCAGACTGTAGAGAGAGAGAGGAAACACCATCAGACTGAGGAGTGAGAGAGGAAACACCATCAGACTGAGGAGTGAGAGGAAACACCATCAGACTGTAGAGAGAGAGAGGAAACACCATCAGACTGTAGAGAGAGAGAGGAAACACCATCAGACTGTAGAGAGAGAGGAAACACCATCAGACTGTAGAGAGAGAGAGGAAACACCATCAGACTGAAGAGAGAGAGAGGAAACACCATCAGACTGTAGAGAGAGAGAGGAAACACCATCAGACTGAAGAGAGAGAGAGGAAACACCATCAGACTGTAGAGAGAGAGGAAACACCATCAGACTGAAGAGAGAGAGAGGAAACACCATCAGACTGAAGAGAGAGAGAGGAAACACCATCAGACTGTAGAGAGAGAGAGGAAACACCATCAGACTGAAGAGAGAGAGGAAACA
>NW_011341278.1:0-1822 GCF_000735185.1 Notothenia coriiceps
TAAAGTAGAGACACTACATACTGATGTTCAGGTGTATATCAGTATGTAGTGTCTCTACTTTAAAGAGTCCTCTCCTGCTGATGTTCAGGTGTATATCAGTGTGTAGTGTCTCTACTTTAAAGAGTCCTCTCCTGCTGATGTTCAGGTGTATATCAGTATGTAGTGTCTCTACTTTAAAGAGTCCTCTCCTGCTGATGTTCAGGTGTATATCAGTATGTAGTGTCTCTACTTTAAAGAGTCCTCTCCTGCTGATGTTCAGGTGTATATCAGTATGTAGTGTCTCTACTTTAAAGAGTCCTCTCCTGCTGATGTTCAGGTGTATATCAGTATGTAGTGTCTCTACTTTAAAGAGTCCTCTCCTGCTGATGTTCAGGTGTATATCAGTATGTAGTGTCTCTACTTTAAAGAGTCCTCTCCTGCTGATGTTCAGGTGTATATCAGTATGTAGTGTCTCTACTTTAAAGAGTCCTCTCCTGCTGATGTTCAGGTGTATATCAGTATGTAGTGTCTCTACTTTAAAGAGTCCTCTCCTGCTGATGTTCAGGTGTATATCAGTATGTAGTGTCTCTACTTTAAAGAGTCCTCTCCTGCTGATGTTCAGGTGTATATCAGTATGTAGTGTCTCTACTTTAAAGAGTCCTCTCCTGCTGATGTTCAGGTGTATATCAGTATGTAGTGTCTCTACTTTAAAGAGTCCTCTCCTGCTGATGTTCAGGTGTATATCAGTATGTAGTGTCTCTACTTTAAAGAGTCCTCTCCTGCTGATGTTCAGGTGTATATCAGTATGTAGTGTCTCTACTTTAAAGAGTGCTCTCCTGCTGATGTTCAGATGTATATCAGTATGTAGTGTCTCTACTTTAAAGAGTACAGGAAGTAAACAAAGGAGTCCAATGGAGGAAGTAACGGAAATGTCGGACATATTGCCGGATAAAACAACTTACATATGAAAAGCAGGTTGACTGCTTGTTGTGCTTTAGACGGGACATGGTGTCCAACACACAGCAAACGTTTAATCGCAATGTCTACGTTATATTGTCTGGATCCATCAGGACTAGTCCAGTCGTGCTACTGAAAGATTTTCTGATCAAATGCTTGAAAAGAAGATATTCAGTTGCATGCCTCCGCCAGCCGTCTCCATCGAGCTGTCATCGCTCCGTCATTCCACCCAATTACACAATTGTGCTAAATTGTCATAATTAGCATCTGAATTCTTGAGTTATGGCCCAAAACGTCCCGGAGACCTTCGTGCCCCAAATTCCAAATGTGGGTTTCTTCAAAATAATAGATGATAATAATAATGCATTTCATTTACATAGCGCTTTTCCTGGATCTCAAAGCGCCTACAAGCAAGTAGAGCTAAATAACTCCAACAGTCAGACGGGCTAACCTAGGAGGAATAAGGGCGAGGCGTTAGTGGGTTAGGAGCTGAAGGCAAGAGTCAAATGGTGAGTTTTGAGGGATTTCTTGAATGATGTGAGAGTGTTGGCAGATCTGACGTGGCTGGGGAGGGAGTTCCATAGTGAGGGGGGGGCTGCAGCGAAGGCCCTGTCCCCCCCAGGTCCGGGGCTTTGTCCTGATAGGCTGCATTAGGTCATGTTAGAGGATATGTAACAAGTCAAGCAGTGGTGTCGTGTTTGTTGGACGCGGGGGATAGCCGCCCACCCACTTTTTTGGAGTCCCCACTTTTTTGAAGCATGATCTTTTTTTTTAATAGTCTAATAAATATAAAATCATTGTCAGTGTTATCAGTTGCAAATGTGTATTTGTTGTAATCATGATGGAAACATTATACATTTCACAGTAATTATAATAAAAACATAGC
>NW_011341279.1:0-3980 GCF_000735185.1 Notothenia coriiceps
TAAATCATGTCCACATGGATATGAAACTAAATACATTTGCACACATCTTGTGTCCATATCTTTCTGTTTTGGTGGTCATGCCCCATGCATGAATGCGCGGGTCATGGTCAAATATCTGGATTAAGAGGTTGCTTTTTCTTTGCACAGCATGAAAGAAACGCGAAATGAATGGGCTGTGATTTGAGTTTTTTAAGCAGACGTTGAGTTCAATAATTTGTACGGCCCTCAAAGGATGTTGTAAAAATTGAAATGGCCCTTGAGAGAAAAAAGGTTCCCCACCCCTGGTCTTGGACCTATCTCCGCCCACCCCCTCACGCGTCCGTGTGCGTAGGACGGTCTAGGACCTAGCTAGCTGATTCTCCGCTCAAGAAAAGGCTGAGGTGAGGTAAGGTTTTGTGATGATCCTGTTTGCCGTTAAGTTTTTCATTTCTCCAGCTTTAAGTGTAATTTTATGGATAACATTACTATTTCTTGCTCGTATGGTAATGCATAATTATAATATTTTTAAGTGTTTTTGTTACTACTTGGATAAGTTATGTTGCAGTTGTGTTCTTTTTTTATTATTATCTAGTGCTAGGCAGTTAGCGCTGTGTTGTTAGCTGTCAAAGACCTCTGTGCAGACTTATTTGACCACCGGCGATCGCAGACGGAAGTTCAAAGTTTGCTGCTCGTTTATATCGCCCAATTTTCAAAACGCGATCAAAAGTCCAAATCTCCCTGACTCGTCATCATCTCCATCTTCAAGTGACTCAGAATAAGGACGCACCTTGACGTAGGGCCACTACCACAGTCTCACAGTGAGCCAAACATGTCTGTGCTATAAGAATCCTTTGTAGTTTTAATAAAGAATTTGTTATATTGATATTTGGTGTCCATTGAATGCTTAATAAATATATATAAAAGTATTGTAAATGCATATACAATCGTAGTCACTTCATATCGTATGTTAAATCATTGTTTTAATGTATGGCCTTGGTGCCCTGGCTTTTGGCCTTTGTGCCCTTAAAAAATTGACAACTCAAAAGGCCAAGTGGCCTTGCCCCTAAAATGACGAAATTCCAGGCCTGCTTCCTACTGTAATTCCCCACCATGTCACCCTTTTGCCTTTCCCTCGCTACATAGGGCTCCTGTGATGACAGCCATTAGGACTCTGGGGAGGGGGGAATAGTAAAGATAGCTTGATTTAAGGACTCACAGTTTTTCCAGAGCAGCCAAGCCGTAGAAGGAGCCGTTCCTCAGCAGGGAGATCTTGTTGTTGCTCAGATTTCTGTTTAGGGCCAGAAGATATGAGGGAGAGGAGTTAGCATACAAGATGAGTGAAAGGAGGAACAGGAAGCAGCTTCTATCCACTACGCTCCAAACTGTGGAACACACCACCAGGAAATATCAGAGACGCCAACTCATTTTGAACCACAGCTAAAGACAAATCTTTTTAGATAAGCTTTTTATTAGCGTTTTAATCTTTATTATTTATTTTATGGGTTTTTACTTATATTATTTATTTACAGTTTTAAAAGTGACATTATCTTTTAAGTTAGTCTTTTAATCTTTTGACCTTTTTAAAGCTTATCATTCATTTAATTGTTATTATATCTTTCTTATTTTTATTTATTTGATAGGTTTTTATATTGTATTGTTTATACATTTTGTCTTATGTCTTCCTTTGTGTTTAGATTTGTACTTATATTAGTTATTAACAGTTATAGTAGTGGCATTCCCTTTTAAGTTGCTCTTTTAATATGTTTTCCTTTATTATTCATATTATTTATTTCGTTTTTATTATTACTATTTTATAGGTTTTATATTTTATTGTATCTAATCATTTTGTATTATGTCTTCCTTTATTTAACAGAGGGATCAATATTTATTTTATTGCATTTGTATTATCATACCTTTTACCTCCATGTGTTCCTTAAACTGTTAAACTTTTAAGGGTTTTAAGGTTTAAGGTTTTACCATCTGAATTTGTTGTTTTCTTTTTTAATTTGTGATGTATGCCATGTTGTTAAAGCACGTCGAGCTGCTAAAAACGTATTATTATTTTTGAATATCACAAAAATAGAGCTTTAGGGGGGAGTACTAATAAATGGTTTATCCTCTGTCAATAAAAATAAGATTGATGTGTTATTTGATTGCGCCTGTAAATGACTCATCCCGCCATGTTTATGGCCGTTTGTGGTTAAGATGGGGAATGATCCAACCCCGCACCCTCCAATCCACCGTGTCAAAATATCCGCCTAATAGAAAAGCTGAAAGAAACGCTGGTTCAGCACAATTCAATCATCCATTGCTCGAATTCATTCATTCATATAATATCCCCTCATCCTGTCAGCACTCAGCAGAGACGATCTTTGATCTTTGCTTCGCACTACGGAGGCCGAGAGTCTCAGTTATCAACACACATGGAAGTCGAGGAGAAAGAGAAACACAGCGCACCGAAAAATACCTACAAATCAAACGTTTGGCAACACTTCGGATTGTTCAAGAAAGGCGGTCAACTTGAAAAATCGCTCGCAAATTGTTAACGATGCCGAGCCGCTTTAAAGTACACAAGTAGTACGAGGAACTTAGCGACGCACATAAAGAGGCGACATGGGGTCTGCGGCTGAAAAGAGAAACCTGAAAGTTAGACATATGAGTTAAATCACGTGTGGTGTTCTGTCAGAGAGAGCGGTGTTTAGTTTACAGCAGCCTGTGACGGCCAATCATAGTTTAAATGTCTTCCTTACTGTAAGCAGTTATGAAATACCTGTTTATGAAAGGTTATTTGTATTCTTTATTGGTCATATAAAAACCACTGCTTTCTGCTCACTGGTGAGTTAGCCTATGGGCATTGCACTACGGTAGTTGTTATTTGCACATTGTTAATCATGTGCAATGTATCCTTAAATTGTTTAACTGTGAGGTGTTATACAATTGTACTGTACTCTGGAGAGTTTTTTAAGGTAAAAAAGAGACAGCATGATGGGATGCGCAGTACCAAATATGTAAAGCACTTTTTTGTTAATTTATGATTTGCTGCATATAAGGAATAAAACAAAAATCCACTGTCGTACCATATTGAAGTATCATTATTTTGCATCGTGTTGAATCGCCCCGAATCTTATAATGTTGAATCAAATCGTATCGAACTGTATCCACCAGGGGTGAATCGTATGGTATCGCATCGCCTGGTGTTTCAAATGTATCGTTAATGTATCGTATCGTGATGCGCATCACATCGGCCTCAGTGATGGAGATGCACATCCCTAGTTGGAGAATAAGTCAATAGAAGTGCAAGTGTTACAGAGGTCACTTTGTAACGGAAGTAAACAAAGCATTCCAATGAAGGCGTTTTAGGATTTCAGTCTTTGCAGACCACATGCACAAAAACCTTTAACACACTACAGATTAGGGAAAAACCCCAAAAAGCGTAATAAGGCCCCTTGAGACAAATGTCGAACCTTGCATTATCCATTTTTCAGATTTATTTTCTGGAAATCTATTCAAGTTACAGTATATTAAATGATTGACTGAATGATAAGTACCTTATTTGTATATTCAAATTGAATTCAAATAAATATAATAAATATTCTTGATTTTTTATGTAAGCAATACATTTGGCAAGTAGGTGACTTCAATCAATAACATTTTCACACTATTTGCTGAGGGGGGTCTCCACTTAGCAGGAGGTGTAACAACACCAAATAATAAATACACACTACAGTACATACAGTGTGGTGTTTTGTGGTCTAACACGTCACTGTGGTATCAAAAGGCCTGTGTTGCCTGCTGCTCGAGTGCAGGGAAATGTCAGAAGTCTCCTCTCCCTTCCAGCTATTCCCTTGTTGGACCAAATGCAGTGATACAACAAAACATCACAGCACCACCAATCTTTTTTTGTCAATACCTTACATCAGGGGTCGGTAACCTTTTTGATAGGAAGTGCCTTTTTAAAAAATAATTGTTATCAGCGTGCCAACGATCGAGAATTATCAACG
>NW_011341280.1:0-19629 GCF_000735185.1 Notothenia coriiceps
CCAGGAATAGTTCCCGGAACTTAGTTCCCCGGAACTATCTTTAGTTCCGGAACTATCTAGTAGATGGTGTTCAAACCGGAATAAATCCCTGAGGGAGGATTACGCAAATGAAGCCGCTGATGTCACTTCTTCTTCTTCTGCTTTGGGTTTACTGGCAGGCCGCAAACAACTTCAATAATGCTAATGCTAATAATGCTAATTCAAGCAAATAAAATGGTGGCTTCACAAAAGTTTTCAGAGTTTTACAGGCCGTGGTTTGTAATTCGCCCAGCCAATCAGAAATTTGAACCTTTTTCTCCCCAGGAAAGGGGTGAAAAGGTTCCCGAAAAAAGGTTCTAGTTCCAGATCTTTTTGGTGTGAACGCAAAATCCCAGGAACTATTGGAACTATTCCTGGGAAAAGTACTCTGGTGTGAAAGCGCCTAATGACCTTGTGTATCATTTCCCATGGTCATTGACTGGTCAGTATTCCAACAGCCAACTCTGTCAGCCTGTCAAGTGTGTGTGTGTGTGTGTGTGTGTGTGTGTGTGTGTGTGTGTGTGTGTGTGTGTGTGTGTGTGTGTGTGTGTGTGTGTGTGTGTGTGTGTGGGCTTGATGTGTCAGGGTTTGAACCAGTGAGTGGTAGAGTTCAGAGGGCTTGTCTGAGCTCTCTCTGTGGGCTTCTCTCTGACATGACAGTACAGTGACAGCGCAAAAAGCATGGACACATCACTGACAAGTAAGGTTAGACTGATAAATGGGGCCAAATGTGTCCTTTTGCTTCAAAACTGGACATACCTGTCAGTATCATCCTCTATTACTTAAGACTTAATCAACACTACATTAGTCTTAGAGAAAACCCTTAACATAAACTGTTTGTAATGAGCCATTACTATGGAACGGCAACTTGTTTGATTTATATTATTTGAACACACAGATAATCGAACTAACTATCAACAGCTTTCATCAATAAATCTTGGAACCAAACCCCAGGTTTCCTGACATCAGTGAGCGAAGTGAACTCCGGGCGTCACAGAGCGATCAAACCTTCCTGACTTCTATCCTCAAAGTCACAGAGTCTTAGGGCGGAGAGATCAGTGGCTTCTGCAGAAACCCCATCTAACACCACCCAATGCTCGATCTGAAACCTGCAGTATAACGCAACGGCTTGTTGGATCGTTGATAGTTTCACCAAACTAATTGTTGCTTACTTTTTGACATTGTCCGAAACGGACTGCCAGCTCTTTCACCTTTCTTTCGACTCGAAACTCTTCTACATAATGATGTGATCAGACAACAGGTTCTATAAAGTATTTTTCTAACCAGGGTAACTTAGGCTCAGGAAGTAGAGTGATTGTGACTGTGTTTATCACAATGTAGTTCTGGAGATCAGATTAAAAGGTAACCTGCTTCATATATTAATAATACAAAATAGGGTTTAGTTTTCCGTCATCCTATTGATACACATAACCATAGCTGGGGATGATGTACTGTCCTGTCATATCCACAAATCTGTCCTTTGCCGCTGTATTGTGACATGGAACTTGAAGGCAGGTCCTCCAGCTTTAGCGTTCCATTTGCGCGTTCTTTTGTGTAATCATTCACACCACAATCAGCGTGCTTGGTTACAAGTTTCCATGTGGAACCTCACACATGTGAAATAGGGTTCACATGCATGAATCAACATTCCGTGTTTTTTACGAGTGGCTGTGTGCAGCTGATCCTGACCATGGCACCGTGACAGTTTGTGGCAGATTATAACAGCTCTTCAAAGCTGTTCATTTGACCAAGAATGAGCAATAATGTGCACATGCAAAAGTAACAAAGTAGTTATTTGCCAAACTGCCATTTTTAGGCCTTAAACTGACAGCGTGTCTATTGAGGAGGCGCCAATGAAGCCTTTTGAGTCATTTATCTAAGGTTTGTATGACAGAACAGATAAGCTATTTGCACGCAAATGTGCTTTACACAGACTTAGTGGCTCCATGTGGTATTGCATCAAAAAAACAATTGGAAAATCTAGAAGAGCCTGATAATTCAATTATTCTATCCAACTGCAGGGAGCCAACAGAAAGTCAGGCAAAGCAAAAACCTTGATCAAGGTCTCATATCAGGGTTTAAAATCTTTCCATAAAGCAAGACAATGCTCCACCAGCAAAGGTAAGATAATAGTCCTGAGTTAAAGCAAAAAGTTAAAGACTAGCTGTGGTAAATTCAATGACCTGATTAGACACATTTTCAAAATGAAACAGCTCGGCTTTATAGCAGAAAAGTTTAGTAAAGCTTCAGAGAAATGCGGGACAGAATGACTCACATAGGGTCACAAAGGTCACTCCATACAAATCTCTGCAAAAATAACAACCAGCATATAAGTATAACTTATGAAAATGGAAATGTGGCCACACTAGTAGAAGTCCAGCAACACATGCCAGCACTGACGGAATAAAGATTAATACAAAGTTGGGTTAACTTCTTTATGATTTCCAGCCTGTGATGTTAAAGCCCTTACAACCACACAGTACTTTCTGTAAATTGTGAATCATTATTCCTTCTAAAGATCAGGCCTCCGAATAGCATAAACCCCAACATTACTGCTAGCTGTATACAGTTGCATGCCATGAATTTGCCCTATATGGATTTCTTCAACCGGAGGGAACGATGATCATTCTGTAAGTTAAGCGTGTGTCAGTTAAGTTGAGGTTGGATTGCCCTTCTTTCACGCCACTTAAGCTTACGTCTTTGCTCTGAGTGACATGATGGAATATATATCCGTATGTCAATGCAAAGCCTGGAGTTTGAAAATGGAAAAATGCCTCTGCTGTCTGCATATAAATGTAGCCACACTGTAAGGCTTTGACACAGAGATTGCATAACGGCTCATGCATAAAACATTAAGATATGCATATGCAATGCACACACAGGCAGGCAGGCATATGGTGTAACCTACTATTTCCTTTTTTTGCTAAGCCAAGAGACTACAAGTCCATCATGGAGATGAGTGTGTGTACTGTATGTGCAGTTTTGCCCTTATGTGCACACGTCAGACAATGTGCCCTTCTTGGAGAGCTTCTTAATTGGGAAGTTTTTTTTTCTCCCCCACCTTCTTTGTCAATCTTTCTCCCTCGCACGTTTTCTCTCCACCTCATCCTCTCTCCGGATGAAAGAGGAGGCCCATAGAGTCAGTTCATCAAGTCGAGGTTTGCAGGGGACTCATAGGAGAGAGGATTAGGATTTAGTAGGCTGCAGTCCGAAGGCGATAGCAAGGAGGGGCGAAGACACACTCAGGATCATGCTGTCTTTAATCACAACACGTGAGCTGATTAAAAAAGGGGAGGAAAAAGTAGAACATTAAAGGCAGCCTGACTTTCCTTCAAGTGTTTTTGTAAGTCACTTTGGTGTCTTCTTGAAAAACCCGATAATGATGGAACACCAGAAGGCCACGAGAGGACTTTAAAACTTCGGGCCATTCGAGCCAAAGTTTGGGGGTGGGAGGACGATACAGAAGAAGCTTAACAATCATTAAAAGTAGGGGGAAACTTCAAAGTGAAAAGGAAAAAAGAGCACTGGAGATAGTTTCGGGGATAATTATGAAACTTAGAGTTTAAATTTGTCCCATTTCTCCCGAAATCCAGAATCTCTCTCCTCCGCCTCCCTGTCCTCGAGTTCACCTCTCCGGCTTGTTTTTCCCAAGCTGTCCTCCTCGTTACCTAGCTAATCCCAGCCACTGTCAAGATTTAAATGCTGCTTTCAGCGTGTGCCATATTTTTCAGCATTCAGCATCATTTCCCTGAGCCCGACAGACAAGGAGAGGGAGAGAAAGATGGAGAGAGGGGAAGGAACTGGAGAGGAGATAAAGAGACACACTCACACATGGATTACACACGCACATACACACATACATATGCATATACACATGCAGGAACACATTGTATGAGCCTCTGTTTAATTAGCCCGGCGGTTTATCAGGGTGATCAGGAGTTCAACACAGTAAGTTTCCTGTAGATAAAACAGTGTTTGGGGAATCTGGGCCTAATGAATGCTGAGCAGGAGGAGGAGGAGGAGGAGGAGGAGGAGGCTGAGGAGGGGGAGGAAGTGCTGAAGGAGATGAGAAGAGGATGACATGAGGGCGCCAGGGTTTAATTGCTTACCTGATACTTTCCTTTCCTCTTTATCATCCTCTCCTCATCTATTACGACAGAGGAGAAAAATTGCCTCTGACCGATGCATCCGACACAGGAACGCTTTCTTTTGTTTGCCAGGAAAAAGTCTAAGGTTTATGATGACAGTTTTACTGTGATAGTAACTGACGGTGCCTGCTTCCGCCATTAAGACATCCAAGATGTTTGTGTACTAAGGCAAGATCGATCAGACAAGTTGATTAAAGCAGTTTGTTAGTATATTTTGTACTGACAGTCAGCCCATTTGAACTTCAACTTCAAATAACATGTTCTCTTTTGTACAACACCGGGCTCGGGTAGAATATTTACTACTGATAAACAAATGTCTTTCTTTTTATATGAAGTTCTGCTTGATACACATTGAGTAGGTAAGATAAAATACAACCGTGGTTTTCATAATGAGTGTTTGGATTCATTATAGAAAATAAATTATTTTAATTAGTTTGACAAAACTGCTCCGATTAAGTCATTTCATGTCCATTTGCCAAAACTGTTATTGAAATAACTTTAAGATGCAGAGAAAATGTAGTTTATTTCTTGGGATTTATTTGTATAACTCATCGGTTCTATCAGTTGTGTATTATGAAGTCTTGGTATGATGCCACCTCCTTACAAATGTGTCCAACAGGGCAATAAAAGTTGTTAGACTATACCATTTTTTTTAATCTAAAGGTCAAAGTACGACCCTTCAAACATCCATCACTGACTTTCTGGTTCAACTTTGACCGTACTTGCCATAGTTGTATGCAAACACAGTTTTCCTGTGATATTATGTGTGCATTGCCTTTTGCTTCCACCTTCCAAATAAAGTGGTTTATCATCTGGTTTCATTGGCTTTTTGTGTTTGCTTGTTTAAAAGTTGTCATGCTCTATCTTGATATCCTACAATGGCCAAAGGTATGAACTAAAAGCACTCAGTAGCTTTCAGCTTGAACAGGATGCTACAGCTGTCTAACAAAAACCAGAATATACATCATATCAGTACTCTTACGTAAGCCTGTTTGACCAGAGAGGACTGTGAAACGTTGGGTAGTAATGTAATAGATTGCAGAAAATTAAACAAAAATCTACCTGGTAATTGTGACATATTTAGCTCACCTTGGAGCCAAAAATCCAGAGGAAGTAAAATTGTACAGCATGTATCAGACCACACAGGGAAACATAGTTGTGTGCATATCTCCAGCATACAACAAAGGCAGGCTTTTTATATTATACCGGCCTAATTAGTGAGTACCTAGGGACAGCTGAGTTCATTTAAGGTAGGCATCAGGCTGATATTTAGTTGTATTCTTTTGTCTGCTAGAAGCTGAATATCCCGCCCACTGTCTCATTTGTGTCCAAACACTACAGTGATGCTACTTGATGAAAGACTTTGCTTCTCTGCCAACTTTTATTCAAAGAAAATTAATTCAATAAGAGTTAATTTGTGGTAGAACAAGCGCCCGGATTCACCCCTGCCAGCGACTGGGATCAGTCCATCCCAGTTATAGCGTAATCACATCCAATTAGGGGAATGACAAAGCGGTCTTCATCGCTTCCACGGGAGGGGAAGTGTCATCTTACTGCCTGTGTGTTCGTGAGGATAAGCTAGTTCCATCGCTCCCTATCGTCCTGCCTGTGTTTTTTCCTTTTTATCCCCTCAACATTTTTTACTTTCCTATTTTCCACTCGCTCTTTGGCCAAATCATCAGAGAGCCCAGCGAGGGAGGAACAACTCAACTATATTGACGATCCATCTGCTAGAAGAACTCTGGGATTATTAACCAGAGGAGGGGAAAGGCAGCTAAGCCTGGGCGTGGGGATAGATCTCCATTTTATATTAGCTAGTAGGAACATTGGTTTGTATCATAATGATCGGATAAAATATGTCATGACAATTGTTAAAAAAAGATATTGCCCTGTCAAAGAAAGTGTTCCACAATTTAACATTTTGATGGCCAATGATAAATCATTCAAAACAGTCAACAACCATATCTCAATTATTTGCTTGGAATTATTTTCCATTATTTTTTTCAATGCCTTATGGTCGATAAAACATTATATTAGAAGATTTTCATGGTAGAAAATTAGATGAAGGAAGTTCCTCAGAGAAATCTAACAGATGTTTGGTCCATGCTAAGAGGGTTTCCATGAAGGTTAATCTGGTTTTCCTTCCCCCCCCCGAGGTTTAAGTACAATACAAAGGCAACACAAAGACTTTAAAGAATGGAAACGTTTGACGGGGAAGGCCAGTTATGGAAATCAATCATAATCCAAACCAATCTACCTTTCTTTATGAAAACAATTGCCTCATTTGCATTGGAGCGCATACATATCATTTGAATAATGAGGAGAGAAAGCCACAGAACTACGACCAGAAGATGTCATCCAAAGAGAAAGTGGGATATTGACTTCAAAAACAGCAGTGTAGCGTTTGCAGAGGCTTTGATGGGCGCTTCACAAAAAGAGCCTTGAAAGCCCGAGATTCCTTTCAGACGGAGAACTGGCGCACAAAAGAGAGAGAGAGAGGCGGCCAACATACACCGTCTGGATCCACCACCGATAGGCACACAAGCAAATGGTAAGGCAGGCTTAACATAAGAGGAATGTGGATAATTCATGAGACTACAATATTACTGAACAGCTGGATTTAAATAAATGGACCAGAACACACACTCAGCATATGCATGGCCAGTCATGTTCCTCTCAGCAGCACTTCCCAATGAACGACCCCGGCCAATAGGGGTGCTGGTGGTGAGAGTTTAGTGACCCCATCTGGCAGGGGATTGGTCAAAACTCTGAGCCAAACAGAAAGGAGTATGCAAAGAGACAGACCACCCACCAACAACAGCAGTCCCCATTGGATAATGCAGCGCTCGGTCCAATTGTTAGTCATCGTTCTCATTCGAAGAAGTTGGCCTTTGTTGTTGAAGAGTGTCTCGGTAGTGTGTGGGCTTAAGCGTGCGGCAAGGAGGAAATTGAAAATTGCTGATCTCTGTCTGGCGAATAAAGAGCAGCAGCCCACAGCAGGCTGTCAGCTTGGTTATGCCACCCACTCTGACAGCTCTGCCTCCTCAATGAGACGCAGGAGTTTTACTGAGACTAAATCTGAGGCCTTCGGCTGGATCTGATGTAAGATTTCCTTCTGCTTTGGTGTGTAGTAACATGTGTATGCTAGTAAGGAAGTTTGACATGAACTGAATCTGCTTGTTTACATTTGTATACTAATGCAAATATGTGCTTATGTTAATTCACATCTTTTGGTGGTTCTTTGGATGGATAGTGGCTCTATGAGATAGCATTATTCACATGATGGAGGTACTTATAAGAAGATGAAATGTAAATTAAAACAACTGCAAAAGCAACAAAAATAACCAGGGTCATGCTGAAAGGGTTAGCACTGTGTGTTTAGCATATTTCATACATTATTAAATGTGTTTCATAACACAGTGCTCCTGCTCCCAAGCCGGAATCAGAATTAGGATCTCTCAAATAGACACAAGATGAATCCAAAGATTCTACCAAATTATTAAAGAAACTGGAAAGAAGAAAAAAATAAATGAAATAAATAAAAAAAAGCTTTCGGCAACACAAAATCATATTTTACTCTTGTAAAAGAACAGTTTCACTGATCTTCAGTGCTTAAAAAATATACAAATAAAAAGTATATATTTACTCTTGAGATTTATAGATATGGGACTTTTAATGCATCAAAAAGGCATATTGCCATACAACCCATCAGCCACCTATCATATTGTAGAGAGCTAAACTTTTTTCTGTTCATCCTACACTGGATGTCCGCCTTATCCTGTGTTTTTACATGTAGTCTATAGTGAATAAACGTGTACATACTCTTAAGTATATATCTATGTGAGTGCTCACACTGTCCTGCCTGCGCCGTTAGTGGCTCTGCGACTCTGCTGTGGATCAGGAAAGGTTGTCTGAAGGTAGAGGAAGGATTAGAGCACTTCAAAGCAATGCTCACTTCTAAGCTGCCTGATGCAAAATCCGCTTTGTGTAAACGGACAGCCGGCACTCCAAGCCCGGAGCCGAGGAGGACTCGACTGTACTCTCACTGCATTGCTATTACTTTAAACAGACTTAATTTAAACACTTCTAGAAAGGATGAGTGAGAATAATATGCTCTCCAAATTCAAATGAACAAAATATGAAGTTGACGACACTTTCACAGGTTTTTGCAAATAGAGTCTTATTCGCCTATACTGATTTTGTGGTATTAAAGTTTTAAGTAGCTATTTTTGTTGCACTATCCACCTACATTTCACACTTATATGGTGATTTCATGCTGCATAGGAGCTTCTGAAATATGTGTTAGTAGGTGTTCTGTAGGACACCATACAGAAAGCAGGATGGTAACTTATGCAACACAAATATAATGGAAATGTAACATGCAACACAAATATAATGGAAATGTAACATGCAACACAAATATAATGGAAATGTAACAATTATAGCTATATATACATTTAAAATTAATTAAAACTAACGGCGTTATGTTCATCAAATCAGACTAGACCAGATTCATTTTTAGCCCATAATGGTTCCACTATCATTTGTTACCTCAGAGACTCGGATTTATCAGCATAAAACACACACACATAGAGAAAGAGAAATCCTGAGGAATGGGCTGAGGTCCCGGCTGTCTGTGCAGTGATATTAAGACTAGGAGGTGGGAGGGTGATGGAATGGCTGTGGTCAGAGAACAGCGGCCAGCAGGGTCGCTTCGCTAAGTCCTAAATCACCAGGAAACCAGACCGCCGCTGTGATGGATGTACACGGCACGCCCCGGATCAGGAAGCCTCCAATCCGTCTCTGAAGAAGAAATGTTTCAATCTGGACACACTGGGCTGGGTCACACACTTACTCTCAACACAAAAAAACACACACGCATGCATGCAAATATAAATGAAAAGAAAAACCACACAATGACGCGCACACGGTAAAAAAACTGCCAACAGAGCAGTCCAACAGATTTATGTGAGCAGAGGTGCTGTGGTCAGGTAGATAGATTGGTTAGCTGGCAAGGTGGGTGGGTTCTGTAGCCCCACTAGCCAAGACAAACCTTCTAATCATTACAATAGGCCGGCTGATTTATACTGATGAATTATATTTGGAAAGAAAAATGTACCCACAGTAACAGTTCTGTCCAACCATAAGATATCCACAGTAAGGTTTAAAATCTTCTTACAGGAATTGGGGGATTAGGTTGGCGTCGAGAAGCTGTTTTTATGTCAAAGACAAATTGCAGTCTCCTTCTGATTTTATTCTAGGGCAAAGCAAGGCCTCAGCTAGCTTTTACTAATACTTCTGTGACTTTATATCCATTTTTGTTTGCACAAATAAAATACTGATTAAAAGAGTAAATCATTATCTATCATCTTATTTATTTTAGCGCTTTCCCAAGTGCTCAAAGTGTTTTATATTACATATTACATATATTAAACAAGTTATACATTGAATACTGTGGACAATACAGGAGCAATTTACAAAAACATATATATATTTTTTTCACATCATTGACTTTGAGTTAATTTATCAAATAAGTGCTGACATAAGTGCAATTTCTACTGGAGAAAACAACAATATAAAACATGAAATCACTGAGCATCCTGCAAAATAATCATTAAAAGTGTAATAGTTTCTGTAAGCTTTTAAAAATAATAGACCACATAAAGGACACCGTACCGATTTAATACCCACATTTAGATACAACTGTGTTATTGCCACAACATTTGTTTAGTTACTAAGTCCTTTGATGCGAGTCACTTGATGTGGGAAACAAAGAATGTGTAGCATGTAGTCAGCTGTCGAATGTTAGCGACGAGGCACGAACAAGCTGGATGTTGACCAGGTCCTCCAAAATCTGTGTTATTTCGAATGGAGTCAATAAGGAGGAGCACTTGGTGTTGGCCGCACTGGGTGCATGTTATGTTTATCCAAACAGATTAGATTACTGCCAGAGGAGCCGTGCCAGCTCCTCTCCACTTATTCCACACTTTGCCTCCTCCGCCACAATAACTGGAAACTTCTCTGTGCAGTAAACTATCCCGTCCGGCTCAGGAAAAATCCCATAATTAGAGCAGAGCCACAACAAAAAAGGTCCTTCAGCGCACCACAAAATGATTCTGTAAATCGGTACCATGGGTGAATCATGATTGTCAAACCTTAAACAATTCTCTTTAGCATCATTGGAACTATTTTGTTGAAGATTTAACACGTGAAAATATTAAATTTTTCGAACTAGCAGCAATTAAAACAACAGTTAGATCTTTTTATTTTTATTTAGGACAATTTAGAACGTTTGAGGGAAGATATATGCAACCCCTTTTTTTCATAAAGACAAGGAATTCTGATTTTGCAAAAAAAAAGTTTGAGAAGTAATGAAACCGCAATGGCTTGAGCCAACAGCTGACCGAGTAGAGAAAAGGTGCCAAGCGCTGTACAGACTTCCCTCCACAATAACATCAAATTGTTTAAAGATGATCACACCAACTTTCAATTAGAACAACAGCTTTTACAATGCTATCATTGTGTGGCCCTAATCTGGGTTTAGCCTTGATGAATGATGTGTACAAGAAGAAAGAGAATGAACATGTGTGAACGCAAGAGTTTGGCAATAATTGGAAAATGGACGTTGGAAGGACTTTTTTACAGTCTTGTTAAAATGTTATCATCCCTACAACAAGCTTTAACAAAAGAAGATTGCATAATCAGGGAAGTAATGAAGCAGCTTGAAGCATTTAAACTCAATGATTGTCTCAAGATTTTATTGGCTGGAGTTTTTTTGACATTAAGGAATTAGTTTTTACTGTTATTGATTTTAGGTCGTCTTGATGGGTGTTGTTGGGGATTTTTAAACATCACTCTAGACTTCTTTGCGTAGGTGTTAGTTTGTTTCTGTGTTGTTTTTCTGAAAGTGTGTGTCTAGGAGAGCCCAGCCGGTCTGAACTGTGTGAGACAGCTGGCCACTCTGAAGCAATCTGAGAGATCACTGGGCGTGTCCGCCTATTTCTCTTCATGTCAGGCCGCAGAATGAAGAAATCCATGGGATTAGTGCATGGTTTGTATTCGCTGACAGACTGGTGACAGGCCAGATCGAGAGGCTGGGTTTCAGATTCAGCGTACCACGCCCGGCCGACATGTGCTCTATATTTGGTCTTTTCGAGGCATTAAAAGCTGCATATTTAAGGAATACTCTTAAAAATGGTTATTCTTGCCCAAAACGATTAGAAATGCCATAATTCTCAGTTATTATACGTTTTTCATGAGCAAATGGCTAAAGAGTTATGACAGCATTGTATGGAGGACTGAATTAATGTAGTTATGAGAGGCCAATCCTGTATTAGAGAATGGCACTGAATCATTCAAGATTACGTTTTGTTCTGGACTGGACAGTTTAAGGTTATTTTTAACTTTCAGTGGACAGTTTGGTGATGAAAATAGTCAAATGAGAAATGAGTATAACATGCACATTGTGGTCATACAATGTTAACCATTAGGACAAAATAATCCCCTTAAAAGGAAAAAGGAAACGTGACTTTTAGGGAGATTGATCGGCCTGCTTTCCATTCTTCATTTCTTTGTTTGACTTTTTACTGTATAAATTGACGCCTCTTCTGTCCCACTCACAATATTTAGTTCCACAAGTTATCAACACACAGGGATGGAAATGTGTTCACTCTGAGTATACACTGAGTTCCCCATTGAATTATTCTGCTCGTTCTAAAATTCTTAGCCGAGTAGGAAACCACTTAAAAGACATTTTTCAGATGCCACATGTCATGTTGATGACAACATATCAAGGCGTAATTACACTCGATGCGATTTTAAACGGTTGCAGATGTCACTTTGTATGATATTGATCCCGCGGTGCCAGCAGGTAGGCACCACCAAACGTTCCCCCAGTAAGTGTGTGCATGGCTGCATTGATTAGGTGTGACTACTCAGGTCAGGGGCCAATATGCGGTCGCCAGCGGGTCAAGCGTGTTGTCCAATAAAACAGCGGGACCTCCAGACTGGATCCGGCCAGTATCCTGGCAACAGGCACCGCCCCCCCACCCCGAACCCTGAGAGCACCCGCCTGGTGGTGATTGAGACTGCAGGGCTCCATTCTCTTTTCATCAGCTTCAATTCATCTGTTCCTACACTTTGCCCAGATGAATTAACCTGAACAATGGAAACAGGGGGTCAGTAAAGCGCTCGCTATTGTCAACAGGCAGAGCAATTAAACACAATGTTCTGTTTGGACTGTTCCTCGGTGAAAACAATGTTAATGCCAAGTCATTCGTGACCATACTGCGCAGATACGGAAAGTTGGATGCTTTTTACTTGACAAACTCAGTTCCGATATGAATGTAAAACCATGCCTACATACAGTTTTTACAGACAAAACACACATATTTATATCCCAAAAAAGGATACGCACAACATAATAAAAACCAGCTTTGACTTGTTGTTTGTGCATGTCTATTCTGTATTTATGATATAAATGTCATTGAACTTAATGCGACCTTTGCATCACAGGCCAGTATCACAGACAGGAACACGAAGAATATTCAAAGCAGCAGCATCAAAATGTCCCGCTGATATGTTTTCAAGCTATTCACATAAGTCATTAAATTAGAATAACATAAGGTATCTAATAATGTCAAGTGATTTACAAAGTGATCTTCAATGAAGAGGAGTCAGCGGTTCCAGGATTACATGCTTAGTTGAATTCAATAAGGCGGTGTATACTGTAATAGGAAACCACATAAAAATCCATACTTTCCAAATCATCTGATACAAATGTCTGCCTGCTGCTCTGCAGGACTCTGTTAAATCTATTAAAAACACTTTGTTCTCCTGCTAATTTCAAAATAATATGCTGATTGCAAAAGAGCAATAACAGACAACTGTGGTAAATCATCACGCGACGATCCCATAGTTATTAAAACACATCAAGGGCCACGGATCATTAACAGTTTGTGTCTGTAGGGACCAAAATATGGGAAACAGACTGAGGAGCAAATGCTATTATGTTTCGATGATCTTTCCATACAGAAGGTTGTTAAAGTCATAGGCAGAGATATATATGTCTTCAGGGGGATCGGTCACATTTAAAGTCTAAATCTATCTAATCTAGTCGTCTTTGGCTTTATAAAGAGCTGTTGAAATTCAAAGAAAATGATAATAACATATCCATTTATGCCACAATTAGCTTGGCGGTCTTCTTCCGGGAATAATTATTTTTAAAAATGTGTATGATTTTCCTGATGGATAAAGTATTAGCAATTCTTTTATTTCAGGTTTTAAAGAAGTGATGATGGTTGCAGACATTGTCTGCTGAACTCTTCAGAAAAAAGGTGTTATTTTTGGAAAAACTCAACACAACTGTGAAAAGTGCTGTTTGTGCAGTAGTTTACATTAAGTCAGCATGTTTCATATACAGTCGTCTTCAGCCTGGGGAAGAGAGGGCACCCAAAGGGGTCTGAAAATATATCTGAGGGGTCACAAAATGACCCATTAGAGGACTCAAAATCTTATTTGTTTTTTAATTGAATCCTCTATTCTAAAGAAAATAAAGGGGATAAAACACACTTTGGATTGGGTTGTGTTCTTTCTTTTTTTCAAAGTGTAAAATTATAATGGTTGGGACCACTGATTATTGAGCAAAAGGATATTACAATTACATAAGCTGTTAGTATACATAATTATGAATGTATAGTACAAAAATGTTGCTACACAAAATTGACATTAATTTACGAATGACTTATTATTAAACATACCTCGCATTTGGTACCCATTTGGTGCTTTTTGCTACATTTGAGTTAAGTTAAATATTCCACTTGATCAATTGTTGTAGTTTGATAGGAAATAATATATAACATTTCGCTACATTATTCAGTTTTAACAACATCATATACAGTATGCAGTTTTATAAATAACCATATCACCAGGAAAACCAATAACTGGCAAAAAAAAAAGTAAATGTTAGCAGACGGTGATAATAGACAGTAAATCCAGAATATATATACTTGTTTTTACTTTAAATACAGTGGTAATTAAGTCATCGAACTACACAGAAAGACTGAAACGATACATTTAATTGAATGTATCGTATTTTTTCACGTATTCACGTAACTGTATTAGGTTGGTTGAAAGCTAAGTTTCCATTTTTTCAGTGTAGTTGTGTGTTTGTTGGATAAGAAATAATGCCACTTCACAATCACATCTGAAGCACAGCTTTTTCTACTCCACATCCAACACAATGGCATCTGTATTAAATGGAAATAATGCTAATCTGTATTTAATTATGATATGTATATGACGCGATCAGGAATGCTTTTGATCACAACAATCATGAAAAGGCCAAAAGCAAGGGGGTAAACATGGAAGCAGGGCGCTTACAGGGCACATTTCACAGTTGTATTACTTTTTCTGAATGAAGCACGTACTGTAGTTCCTGCAGCATGTCAAGTGTACGAGTTACTGTAATATAAGCTTACCTCACCACAACAGTTGTCCGTGCTCTTTCGCAGGTTTCTAATCACATAAGTCCACAAAGAGTACGGTACTTCCAAGACACCTGCAGAGACCCCTTGGGAGGGGCCCTACCGAGCACCAGGCCCTGCTCCTGGGGAGGCCTGACCCACGTCATCCATCCCCTGGATCATGACACTAATGGCTGTAATGTGTGCCAAGTGGTTTACACAGCATCCTATTCATACGGTCCCTGCTTCCCTTACACTGCAACGACCGGTGGTCCCCGCTGTGCACTTAAGGTGAGTTTGTGTGTGTTCGCTAGCTGGAGGAGTTACTCTATCAGCATAAAGACTGTGATTTGCACTTACAAATATTTACTCTCCCTGTGTCTGATAATGAAGATTATTTTCCCCCAGATTGCTGAGAAGAGGAGTGCGTGACTGAGTGTGTAACATGCATACAGTATGTGTGTGTGTCCATGTTAGCCTCGGTAATTGGGCCAGCTCTGCTCTCCCTCGGAGCCCTCGGAGGTAGAAAAAAATCAACGTGCCATTACATCCTCCTCCTCGCTGCCTTCATTCAATTTGTCACACACCTCTTCTTCTCCCTGTTTGCACCTGTGTTTGTGGCGGTGTGTGTGTGTGTGTGGGCACACGCATGTTTCCAGTGTTAGCCTGTTTATGCGTTAGTCGAAGCTGGTGTGTCCTGGTGCATGGGTTTGGTATGTGTGTGTGTGTGTGTGTGTGTGTGTGTGTGTGTGTGTGTGTGTGTGTGTGTGTGTGTGTGTGTGTGTGTGTGTGTGTGTGTGTGTGTGTGTGTGTGTGTGTGTGTGTGTGTCATAATGAAGCCATATGGCCTGTCTGTTATATGCGAGCTGCCAGCACTGGGAGCTGTGACGCTGGCAGAGTGCTGGGATGGGACGTGAGTGGCATACCCTTTCTTCCTCTCTTTTCTCCTCTCATCTTCTCTCTTCCTCTTCTATGTCCATTGTTTCTTCTCCTCTCTGCTCCTCCTCCTTCCTCCTGTTGTGTCCCACCCTTCCCTCCTGGCCTCTCCTCTAGTCTCCTCATTATGCACTTCCTTTTCTCCTCGTACCCCAATGTTTTGATTCCTCTTATTGTTTTCCATTTGCGTCCATGTTCTTGCGCTTTCCTCTTTCCTTCTAATTTTTTTGTTATACACCCACTCCTCAGTCCCGTTTCTCCTCTCCTCTCCTCTCCTTCGTCCCCCACATTAGCCCCTGTTGTTTTCCGCTTTCCCCTCCCTCGCTCCCAATAAGATTAAGTAGTGTGAAACAATCCATTTCCACATTTTCCTGTGAAGCCCTGAGAGGAGACTGTGGCCTGACCTACATTTACATGTTAGGGAGGGAATCTAGATGACAGCACATGGAGGAGGGAGATAGACGGAGCTAGAGATGAGGAGGGGGCGTCAAGGACTTCCGTTGGACAGTAAGACATAAATTAAGCCATGTTTTCGTTAAGATGCATAACTTCAAAAGTGAAAGATATTATGATTCCCAGTTATTTTTGTAATTGAATAGTAGTTATTTTAAGCTAATACTTCTGGTCCGCTGCCTGTATTATATTTTAGTCAGAAACGGGGGAAATTAGCATAGGAAACATTACATAGAAACATTTATTTTTTTATTGCTATTTTATTTGGTGTAAAAAAACAACAACAACAAAAACATTATAATATTAGTTCTAACATTATAATGTAATTTAATACATATTTTAAGTTAAAGGCACAGAAAAAGAGTTGAGAAAAGACAATTATTACATTAAACGATTCTACTGGCCGTAGTAAGAAACAATAGAAAGAATTGCATGTCATTTTTAAAGTAGACGAAAAAGATATTTTAAATCTGTTTTTATTTTTCAAAGAAGTAAGTTCACTACTCACGGTAGCTGTTCTGAGATTTTGTAGATTTGTGTCTTTGCAATTTATTATAATGATACAAAAAATAAATGAATTTAAATGTTTTTGTTTAAACAATTGCCTTGTTCTTTTTAACAAAAGCATAGTGCAGCATAACGTTGAAAAGGCAGAGGATCCTTTAAAGACTTATTCCAAATTGCTGTGTAAGGATGAAGATCCTAAAGTGTGAGAGTATTGCAAAGGGACGACTCCATGCAACTCTGGCACAAACTACTTTGGTATTAGCACAACTCAGATGTTGGTTTATAGTTTGTCCTTTTTCTAATTATTTTGTTATTTAATTTAACATACTTCTTTAAACTATTAACATATGAATAAATACATGATTTAAATAAAATATATTTAAATAAAAACATCTTATTTTCTATTTCTTTATTCAAGAGTTTGTAGTGGCTTCACAATTCTTTATCACTGTTACTTAAGAGTAAATCCACATCCACCAAATGGTTATGATGCATTAACTATGTTACTCTATAAACCAGAACAATTTAAGAAGAAAATTGCAAAATACAATGTCACTTTTTTGACACAAAATAATACAATTATTAGTATTTTGAAATACCACATTCAATTATTATCAATTGAATACTAATTGTTATGAATTGTAAGTCTCAAACTAAACTACAACTTATTTAATGTTAGCATTTTTCCCGCTGGTGAGGAAAAAATAATAACTTATTACTAGTCGTTTTTTCTAATTGTGTGTGAAGCGTTTTGCACGCACAATAACGATTTCATTATAAATCCAATTTAAATTTGAACATTAATTGACTAAAAACAAATGTAAATTAACTTAAACTTTCAGAAATAAACCAGCCTCGATTCAACCATCTTAACCAGTTGAAGAAATAATATTTTCCATATCACACAAAACCTTATTTCAATTGAAAATACAATATCTAAAGAAAAGTATCATGTGTAACCCCATGTAACTGATGAGGGCCACATTTATATACCATACCAGACATCTTTATACTATAGAAGTTGAAATAAAAAATAATTGATATGCTGTTTTTTATTTGTTGTGGGTGTACTATTGTGCAGAGAGAGAAAATGGTCTAGGAGTAAAACTTTATCCAGGAACTATTTCTCCGTTTTGAGCTCGGGCTCTCCTTCTTCCTCTATTTTTGTCTGCCATGTGTTCTCCGCAGGGAGCAGCCGAGGTAGACTGCTTCCGCATGCATGAATGTGAGAGGAAGATTCAACACCCCTTCACTTGCTGCGACACACATGGGTGCCTCGGTTCGGTGTGTGTTTCTCTGAAAAACCCTCACGCAATGGCACGAGATAGTGCTGAAGGGATTGGGCCTTCCACTCTGTGTGCTGACTGTTTGTTGGTGTGACACTCTGCCTGTGTTTCTGTGCATGTGTGTGTTTCTGTTCCTGCTAGGTGGCATGAGCGAGGCCTCTGTGTTTGCCAGTGTTCCCGTATGTGGGATGGCAGCAGCTTGCGTGATCAGAACAAAGCAAGAGAGCATGACAGAAAATCCCTCAATACCCGGCCTTTAAAAAATGCAGGAGGCCAACGCACGCAGAAGCAAGTAAAGTAAATGTATAAATTATGGACTAAGAAAGTCTGCTTCAAAAAGAGGGAGAGATCCCCCACATGAGGCAGCAAACTTTATTGCATGTGAAGAGCGAGTTGCTGCAGCTGCTCTGTGTTTGCTGGACTTCTCTCACTCCGCCCTGCTAAATAATGAGCCAGCACCTTTCCAATAGCTGGACCGTGCAGAGCACCGCTGCCGAGTATTTGGCAGCAGGCCATAGTGGGTGTGTTCAAGTCTGCCTGCAAAAAAAGGCTGCTACATTCATTTTGAAATATACTTTTTTAGATTTTTGGATTTAGGGGTGTTAGTTTAAAAAAATAAAACGTGTGAGTTGTTTTTGCCATCCTGTAAACACACGGTAGATTAACACGACATACAACCTGGACATTGTAAAGTCAAATAATATATAATTGTATACAGGAAAGTATTTACTTTTCAAATATAGAATAAGGTAAAATAATGAAATACTTTACTTTATAATATAAAAAATATGCATATTCTCATACAGGCAATACCAGAATACACATGTTTCATGTATTTATTCAAAATGTATCCATTTACTGTTTGTATGCTTTCTTTTCATGTTATACTCATATTGAAATAAGACAGAAAATGTTAGTTCTAAAACAAAAAGTCCCATTGCTTTGCTTTTATTTTTTCCTCTTTTTTGTATTAATTAAGAAATATAAACATCATAAAAACAAAACTTTGTTTAAACAGAAAAGTCAGAACGGTGGCCTTTAGAAATGTTCTGACACTAATAAAAATATATTTCTTTAATTAAATCAATTTTATTTATCTATGTTTTCCATCAAATGACAGTTAGCAGGAATATAGAAGATAATTATGGCCACATTATTTGTTGTTAAATTAACTTTATATAGATATGCTATCAAAATTGTTAAATGAAATCTTATACTGTATAACTAAATTATATACATGTGTGTTTTAGAAGGCTTTATCCTATTGTCTAACTTTAACCAAAGTGCAGTCAAAAGCTTCAAGGCTCCAAAGAGACTACAGGCCTAACTTAAAATATTATAGACAAGTCATTTTTGCAAATGCGTGTATATTTTACTTCAAAAGTGAGGATCAGGAGTAATTGTATCACCCATCATGTTTTAGCTTACACACATTTAAAAGCTAAACCATGAATAAAACAGTGGACTATAATATATAATTAAACCAATGCTATTTAACTTAAATATGGACCGTGAGATTTTTTCATTTTTGTAAAGGTTAGTCCTGATTATGGGGTGCAATTTTTTCATTCCACAATTTAACAATGTTCATGAATTCTGTAACTGTACAACGAAAACTGTTCTTAAGTCACCTCATAAAAACACATGACCAAGGTTTCATAGTCAGACTAACCAATGATGCAGTCACTTTCCTTTTAAGTCACTCTGTGCTGTGTGTTCTTTGTTGCAAAATGTGTGGTGTTTTTGTGTGTGTGTGTGTGTGTGTGTGTGTGTGTGTGTGTGTGTGTGTGTGTGTGTGTGTGTGTGTGTGTGAAGTGC
>NW_011341281.1:0-3564 GCF_000735185.1 Notothenia coriiceps
CTACAAAAATATCCTTAAAAGATGTCAAACGTGGCTCCAAATTGCTTTGAGTCTTCACTCAGAGCTTTAACAGTTCTGTATAACATGCTTGCTTTTTCTCAAAGGGACGCTAATGTGCTCATTTTCAGGTTCATATCAGTATGTAGTGTCTCTACTTTAAAGAGTCCTCTCCTGCTGATGTTCAGGTGTATATCAGTATGTAGTGTGTCTACTTTAAAGAGTCCTCTCCTGCTGATGTTCAGGTGTATATCAGTATGTAGTGTCTCTATTTTAAAGAGTCCTCTCCTGCTGATGTTCAGGTGTATATCAGTATGTAGTGTCTCTACTTTAAAGAGTCCTCTCCTGCTGATGTTCAGGTGTATATCAGTATGTAGTGTCTCTACTTTAAAGAGTCCTCTCCTGCTGATGTCCAGGTGTATATCAGTATGTAGTGTCTCTACTTTAAAGAGTCCTCTCCTGCTGATGTTCAGGTGTATATCAGTATGTAGTGTCTCTACTTTAAAGAGTCCTCTCCTGCTGATGTTCAGGTGTATATCAGTACAGTATGTAGTGTCTCTACTTTAAAGAGTCCTCTCCTGCTGATGTTCAGGTGTATATCAGTATGTAGTGTCTCACTTTAAAGGTCCCTCCTGTGATGTCAAGTATGTAGTGTCTCTACTTTAAAGAGTCCTCTCCTGCTGATGTTCAGGTGTATATCAGTATGTAGTGTCTCTACTTTGCTGATGTCAGGTGTATATCAGTATGTAGTGTCTCTACTTTAAAGAGTCCTCTCCTGCTGATGTTCAGGTGTATATCAGTATGTAGTGTTTTAGCCTTTGCAGACCATTTACATGCACACAAACCTATAAAAAACATAATCGGGTCCTTTTCAATAGAAATCCACCTGGAGCATTGTTTATTCCACGTCAGGAAACTACTCTTAAACTCAGTACTTGCTTACTTACTTGATTATCAGGTAGAACACATATCTTTAAGTCAAAGTTATTACTTCTATAACCTAAAAATATGGCTTTGAGCATGCTAACATCTGAATTGTAGTGCATCTATCTGTGGATCTTAACAACATGTGTAAAGAAAATGACACATGTAATGGCAGCAGTCATATCACAGTAAAACACAACAAATATTCAGCTATGATTTCTGACTTTCTGGCTGCGAGTAGCAAAGTATCTCCACATTTCTTGTTCCACAATGATCAAACATGCTGAGGAGGTAGAGCAGACCTGATTATTCCCGTGTCACTCTGCATGATGTGCTTCTTCTTGGCCCCCTGAATCTCTTTTCACCATTATTTTTTGTTGGTTGTATGTTTTCTGACAGGACTCGCAGTAGGCGATGCATCCAGAGGTCACTCTTGGTTTACTCTGGTTTAAAGTAATATATAATAAACTTCCTGTGCCGTATTAGAGGATCTTTGTGCACTGAAGTCATCAGAATTCCTCCCATCTTGGAGGCACTGATGTGTGAAGTCCTTTCGTACGCCCTTTAAAGAAAACTGCACACACGGAAAGCTCTGAGTGAGCTTTAGAAAGTACACCGAGTCTGGAAGATACAGGAAATCATTCTGCTGGAGGCGTTGGTGAAGCCCGAGGTTGTCAGGAGAGAATGGGAGGAAGAGGATTTGGCAGAAATGTTGCATGCGGAATCAAGAAAAGGCATAAAAAGTTTAATTCAGAGTACACTGGCTCTGCATATTCAGTTTAACAAGGACAGTAACAACACTGTAAGTACCTGAAGACAGATACATCTATACTAAATTATATATATGTTTGTGTTCAGATCAGGGGGTCACAGGTTCAAGTCCCACTGCAGTCAGCATGTCGTTGTGTCCCTGAGACACTTCACCACAAATTGCTCCTGTGGGGGTTGTCCACAATGTAATGTATGTATGTATGTATATATATATATATATGCGCTATACTGTACAAAACCCATGTATTATTATTTTATTCTGTAGGTGCCATTTAATTCACATGTACCGTACATTTGTCATATTATTTTCCTTGAATACTAATAATTTATTTTACATTTTTAAATGTTATTATAGTTTCATATTTTTATCACAATCTTTACATTTAATTTTGAATATTTTCTTTTTATTTATTCCTTTTTTTTGTATGCACCAACGCACATCTTATACTTGTTTCTATGTGTCAACCTTCTTGGCAATAAAACCTAATTCTCTCATTCTGATTGTTACAATAGCCCATTATTCCAAAACCTTGATAATCTCATAAATGTCCCATTGGACTGAAAGCACATTTCTCCATCTGCCTGTTATCCTGAAAACAAACGGCCGTTGTCCCAAAGATACTCCCCATCTCTGCAACAAACATGGATAGTTAATATGCAGAATGGTGTGTTCTGACTTTCCTGATTTTCTTAGGATGGAAAAGGATCTGATTTGTTCTACTCTGCCTCTGATTGGCTTACTTTGATACTATTACAATTACTGTAACCATTTTCAACAAACCTAAGAAACACTAGGAAGCAGAGGACGAACGGTGATGTTTGCCAGTAGCCCAATAAATCTGGAAAGTCCATTTGCGTAAATCTGTATAATAAACAACTTTGTTTTTATTTGCACATTTGTAAAATAAGGTTGAATGTAGGCAAAGGAAAATAGATATGTAAGTGAGACAGAAACCTACTACCGGGTTATCTAAAGAAACTCATCAGCAAGATATAAAAGATACATATATTTAAATAAGATAAAACTATTGTAAAAAAACAATTACAGTAACATGCATATCATAAAAAGATATGTTCGATATAGATAGAGTGTTTTTTCTAGATGATAGCTTTCAAATCAATTCTTTTTTCTCAGGATAATTGTCTCTCGAACAAATGGGCCGTTTTCCAGAATATTGGGCTTTTGGAATATTCCCATTCTGTACAACCTGCAACTGGAAAGACTTTGTTTATAATCAGTGTTACCTTAAACACATTTGAAACCTTCCTGTGGAGCATGGGATTAGCATCCATCACAGAATAATCCCATCTCAAAGTCCATTCTTCAGAACCCTCTCTCACCACGGACACTTATGGATTTTCCCACACTGTCACATGTCATTTTGAGCTCCTGCGATTTGCTTTGAAGACTTTTCAGTAAAGCAATCTTCATGCTGCTGCCAGAGTTTTAAACGGTCTTCGCTCCAGTCCATCCTCCTCCTCCTGTGGAGAAGCTATTCCTCACAGGGAATAGATTTCATAGTCTGGTTGAAAACACACATACCATGCATACATCACTTCAGGGGACATTACATTGACTTACATACATGTCCTGGAGACTTATCCTAACCTTAACATGCCTAACCCTAAAATTAATGATTCCCCTTATGGGGACCCCATTTTGTCCCCATAAGGCAACACACACACCACAATGTAGTGTCTCTACTTTAAAGAGTCCTCTCCTGCTGATGTTCAGGTGTATATCAGTATGTAGTGTCTCTACTTTAAAGAGTCCTCTCCTGCTGATGTTCAGGTGTATATCAGTATGTAGTGTCTCTACTTTAAAGAGTCCCCTCCTGCTGATGTTCAGGTGTTAACCTTTGCAGACCATCT
>NW_011341282.1:0-2214 GCF_000735185.1 Notothenia coriiceps
CTGGCTTCGTATGATTAAAAAGCAACACGATCATTGACCCGACGCCGTTGCGGAGAAATCAGCGACGTAAACGGTGACGTCAAGATGCAGCAGCAGCAGCACCAGTCGGGCTCTGGGCGGTGTGAACAAAGTGGGGGCTGAAAATAAAAACCGGTTCCGAACCAGAAGAGCATTAGCACGGAGCTAGAAAGGGAACCGCGTTGGTGTGAAAGGGGCATGATTGACACCTCCCTGGTCCTCACGTACTGTGGACGGTTGGTGAGGTAGTCCAGGATCCAGGAGGTGAGGTGGTGATCCACCCCCGAGAGCTGCAGCTTGTCTCCCAGGAGCGGGGGCTGGATGGTATTGAAATAATTAAATAAACTTTAGTAATAAGAACCAATGCAACCTGCCTATAACACGTGTATTATTATTTTAATAAAAATATTGGTGTTCCTGTAAGATAAGCAAGTATCTTTCCTCATGCATGGCTACTGTATGTGTGCAATGAACAAAGGAGCATTTACCATACATAGTTTTTTAGCCACTTATCACACTAAATCTTCCCCCTAGGGCGACTGTGGCTGTGAGGGAGTGTGGTCGTCTTACAACCAGAAGGTTGTGGGTTCGATCCCAGCCCATGCAGTCAACATATCGATGTATCCTTGGGCAAGATACTTAACCCTGAGTTGCTCCCGATGGCATGGCCAACGGTGTGTGAATGTGTGTGAATGTTAGGTCCTAGAGTAAGGTACACTGCTCTGTATGAATGGGTGTGAATGGGTGAATGACATGTAGTATGTAAAGCGCTTTGAGGGGTCTTAAAGACTGGATAAAGCGCTATATAAGTACAGTCCATTTACCATTTACCCTAACCTAGCTCCCACCTCCATTTAACAAACATCTCCGTGGGCTCTAAAAATAAAGTCTTTAAGGGTGAAGGTCTCCTCCACAACTGCACGTCATCTGTACTGAGACTGTTAAGCCCAGGAATGCAAGGTTAAGATGTGTGTGCGTGTGCGCGTGCGTGTGTGAGAGAGAATGCAAGTGCGAGCTTGTGTGTGGTTTATAGAATGCCTCAGACCATTTCACTTAGAGATTAGGTGCAATTAAGCTGTAGGGAAATAGGGACAAAACAAGACTGACAGCCAATGACCTTCACTCAACTAGTGCTGGGGTAGATACGAGTTTAACTTAAGCCTAGTAAATCTATAAATGCAAAAAGAGAGAAAAACACAATAACGCAATATATTCAAACACTCTAACCTGATTAATTTATAGTAATCCTGCCTGTCATTAAACATAATCTGGCTAAAGACCAACAATGAAACACAAGAGCACATTCTACAGTTTAAAAAATAAACAGAAAATGCATTGATTAGGTTTATCTAAAAAAAAGAAGAAAAAAAAAAGCAACCATAAATCAAATTCATGCTGAGGAGTACACACTTAAAGTATTAGCCTATAGGACGCAGAGATGGAGTACTTGAGTCCTGGACTCGGACTCCAGTCGGATTCGAGTGCCGATTTTCGGGACTCGTGACTCGAATCGGACTCGCGCACTGATTGACGCGGACTCGGACTCGTGAATTCTCACGCACGGTGGCTCTGACTCGTGATGTTTTAGCCCACGATGACCCGGACTCTGACTCGTGAATTTGTCGCCAATGATGACTCAGACTCGACTTGTACATTGACGCTCAGACTTGTATACAATCGTTACCGACGTAAGAGCTTGTGCACTTATCAGCCAGGTGCTAAAAACCCAATGTAACTATTTAGTAGGGATGTAACGATATATCGAATATTGCGGTAAATAGATGTCTCAATACCGTCGTTAATTTTTTTTAAATCTTTTTTTTTTTTTAAACCTTTATTGAACCAGATAACCCTAACCCATTGAGGTCATCGATCTCTTTTTCAAGGGAAACCTGTCCA
The DNA here is from genome assembly GCF_000735185.1 of Notothenia coriiceps. Taxonomy (NCBI): domain Eukaryota; kingdom Metazoa; phylum Chordata; class Actinopteri; order Perciformes; family Nototheniidae; genus Notothenia; species Notothenia coriiceps. The sequence continues at coordinate 1,918 of NW_011341282.1, forward strand.
ACATGGCAACAAGTAGGTTACAACATGAACATAAAACAACAGATAACACAAAAGGACATCGTATTTAGAGGGGTTATGTACATACCTAGAGACATAGACAAGTACCAACAGTATATTTATATCTCGCCCTGTCAATAAGCCTCACCTTCTTGGCAAAAACTGTATTGTTTTTGAAGTGGTGGAGAGACAATGCACAGTTTTACCCACTGCTGTCACCCATGGCCAAAGCATATCTCTCTGTCCCAGCAACATCAGTACCAAGCAAGAGAGTTGTTTCCACAGCAGGGGATATTGTAA
>NW_011341283.1:0-2979 GCF_000735185.1 Notothenia coriiceps
GTAGTATGATATCCGTGACATATGGATCTTAACAAAGTTCCGCTGTACATCCAGCATACTGTATCTCACTTTATTTCACATGAGCTCCAGTGTGGAACCCCACTGCACCCCCTGGTGGATCAATGATCCATTGCAGCTGGCTTCATTATAATTACATTTATCTATCACGGGGGCGGTCTCAAGTCAAGCTGGAGGTTTTCCCTTGAGCGAGGGCAGATCACGTACCAATCACGGCCCTCGCGTTTCAAACTGTCTGAAATGAATCGCTACATCTGTAGATACACATGCCATCATATACTTTTGAACTCAAGGCAAATTACTTATTATTGGATATTTCGCATTCAATAGGATTGAGTTAACGGGTTTTTAATTGGTATTGAATTTGAACTCATTCCACAGGACTGGACAGTTGAAACATGCTATTTTATTATATTATTTGATTTCTTAGCAAGCTATCGGACCTGCTACAAATCTATCTGGTTGGACAATTATTTTGTGGGTGTGTATAATGTTCCAGTGTCAATGATTTGAAACAAATGCTTGATGTGTCAAACCTAACCTAAAACCACTTTCTCTGTCACTTTTCATGTGTACAAGCAAGCACAAAATCACAAATGCCTTTGAGAGAAAGTATGCACCGTTGCCCCTTATTGAACGATAATGGCATCTTGCATGTGGCCATGCAGAACATTGTCTTTTGTTAGGACAACACTTTGTATTGAGTAGCTGCCTGAGATCGCATCGACTTCCTCAAGCTGCTGCTCGGTATCCCACAGCAGCTCACCTGCAGCACAGGCAGATCTCCTCCTTTCCCAACTGCAGCAGCAGAGCATTACTCCAGCTCCATGCCTATCTCTTCACCAGCTCTGCAAGCTCGCGGATCAAGCTACAGGCGGCGTTCCCCAGCTCGAGTCAGCGGCTCCAGCCGGCAACCCCGCAGACCCGGACGTGGGAGGAAAAGGGATAAGGAAGCCTGGCCCCACAGAAGCTCCTCTGGCTTACCGGAAAACCTCCTCGGCTCGCTCTAATGCTCACCATTATGGGAAGCAGCCGCCCCCGGGTAATAGTTCGATCAACACCCTGCATCCTGGAGCTTCATTCAAACAATTGACGCACGCCTTCAGCCTCTCGAGAGGGCATCACCGGCATCAGGGTCGCTCAAAATGCCGGCAATTCCGGCCTTCACGCTGAACGGGCCCTAACATCCTCGCATGCGAAGCTTCTCCTCATCTCCTGCGCCTCCCGCGTCTAACCTCTACGTAACAACAAGGCGTCAAGTGCAGCGCTGGCAAGAAGGCAGTTTGCAACAAATTCACGAGAATGTCCGACCTATGTTATTGCTATCTTTAGTTCCAAGGTGCAGGGTAAAGGTACATCTAGGTAAGGTATAGGTAGGTCCTCACTTCTCCCACATACGCAAACAAAATAATTTAAATAAAATCTTGCAGACTGCCTGCACTGTCAGAAGTCTTGTTCCATGCAATAGTCAGTATCACAGAGAGCCGGGACCCTTTAATAAGCCCCAGCAGGCTGCCTGCGCTGTCAGAAGTCTTGCAGACTGCTTGCGGTGTCAGAAGTCTCGCTCCATGCAATAGTCAGTATAACACGGGGCTGGGAGACGAGACCCTATAATAATAGTCAGTATCACAGGGGGCGGCAGCTCACCCTACTATCATATCACTCGCGGACAGTGGCGGTTGGTGGAAAATATTCTTGGTGGGGCTATGGAAATGGTGACCAAACCATAGTAGGGGGGTCCGGATGCTCCCCCGGAAGAAATTACCCCTTAAATTATGACTTCTGGTGATGTTAGGGGGGGGAGGGGGGGGACGACAAATTGAGGCTTAAAAATATGTGATAATCCATAATCTTCAGTGTAGTTAGCTATGAATCTTCCAAAACTTCCAAATACCTTGTCCTGGACATAGTTTATATAAACTGTGCAACAATACAGAAGGCCCACACAAACTGCAGAACACCGGGGCTTTGGGAACACTCAAATGATTTAATTCCCATTTAAAATCAGGAGACTAAATACGAACAGTATGTGTTTGTGTGTGTGTGTGTGTCATACTCGCCAACCCTCCCGACTTTCGCGGGAGACTCCCGATTTCATTGTCCTCTCCCGGTTTCCTCCCCGGGTCATATTTCTCCCGGGGTCATATTTCTCCCGATTTCTGACAAAATCAGATTTACTGACGACTGTTTCCACTCGGACTTTAATACAGCTACACCATTGTTTGGTTTCCATGGTAGCGCGTCTCTTTAGCAGCGCGCGCAACTCAAAGTCTGAGAGGGTGAGGAGTAAAAAAAAACTGAACAAGAATCGACAACTCCACCCTCTGCTCACTCCGTTCCTGTAAAATACAGGTCCAGCCCACACATATGCTCCATGGTGCTACAGGCATTGCACTTACAACTACAATAAGCATGTAAATGTTAATCTACAGCTCCGGCGATCCACTAGCACCGGAGTCTCCACCTGCAGACGCAGCCATCCTCATCAACTACTGACTGTAGCGTCACATTGGATACGATTCCAAACAACTCACAGACTGAATCGGGTGCTGAAATTGCCGCCCTGTGACCATCAGATCTGACGACGCCGATTGGCTGAAATTATGTTTCGGCGGCATAGTTTACAGATAGCAACAGTCAGCAATGTGTTGGCTGCTGCTGCTCTGGCTGAGGGCTCCTTTCTTACTGCCCAGACGAGAGAGGGTAATGATGATACACGCTGCGGCCAGGCAGGAAACATGTGACTTATCAGTGACTTTAGACATCGTAAAACAATTTTAAACAATATTTTATTGTAGATTATACATTTTACTGATACCAACTATATAATATTTACCTTGTTCATTAAAAATAAAAAATAAAAATATTTTCTTTTTTAAATATATTTTTTTATTTATTTTTAATGACAAACAAACATGTGGGAAGAGGGGGGGGCGACGCCCCTAGCGCCCCTATGGGCCG
>NW_011341284.1:0-2804 GCF_000735185.1 Notothenia coriiceps
CCTGGCCAGTTTTGATTTGTATTTATGGTTTTATTTTATCTATAAATGTATGTTGTACCTACTTTTACAGGTAATACACTAGTTGAATTAGGAAGATGCATTTCTAAACACTTGAAGTGAAATGCCTGCTGCCTTGGTTAGCCTTAGTTTACTTTTCTTTATCAAGATACTACATTGTTACTGCATTTTGACTTCACTTTCTGTCATTGTTTATTGGATGCTGTTGAATAAACCAAATGAAATAGAATAGAAATAGAGATTTTTTTTCCGGGGTGCTGTTGAGAGGGTGTCCCACATTGTCCCACACAAACATACTCCTTGTCCCACATTTGGTTTGTTGGGACCTGGTCACCCTAGATACAGACTGATACAGATTTGAAATATCTCTGACGTCAGAAACAAGGAGCTCCGCCTATATGGGCAACTCTCCACCTATCAGGGGAATGAGAGGTTGCGTGGCATGGTAACAGCATGGTAACATGACGCTCGTGCCTCGCCCCCCTCCTTTGCAGGGGGGCGTGGTCAGCTGCAGCTCATTTGCCACAGAATCAGCCCTTGCAAAGACAGGGCTGGAATACAGCAAATAGAGCGAAATGAGGCATGGCTGAAATGCATGATCTGTTTGGTATTTTGAAAAAGAAATTCACAGACATGTTTTATATTGGCATGGCCCTACAAATATATTATTGAAATATAGCACGATAGGTCCACTTTAATTATTTATGTTTCTTTTTCATGTGAGAAATTCTTTCCATTCTGTCTCGTATGAAAAACAGGGGACTTTCTTACACCTTGTTCACTTGTTTTTGTTCCACAGATTCAACTGTTCTGAAGGTTAAAAAAGAAAATGTAATATTAAAACCAAAATCAAAAAAGAACTCCAAAAGTATGTACTTCCACCTCTAAATTTGACACTTTGGGAACAGAGGGATCAGAATATAATTGTGATCTTCCTATGGATCAACGTCTTCATAAAGATATCAATAGTTTTGAATAATCTTAACACCTGGTGATTTTAGTTCACGTTTCTGCTGTAATTTACATTCACTTACACTGAAGATTAATTTCCTTTACATTACCGGCACCTTTGTGACACATGGGTGTGGTTTCAAACGACAGTAGATATCAAAATAGCCCAATACAATTTTAAATGTTATCAGCATCACCATAACATTGAGCACATCACTGAGAATTTTTTACATTTCTCAATTCAAAAATATAACATAAAGGGTCTAATCTTACTTATTGTTGCCTACGTAGGGCTACAGTACAACAACATGAACTTTGAAAACAAATAAAGTTGATCAAAAACAAGAAATATAAATAAAATAAAGTTCTTACCTTGTGATTCACATGAATTCAGTAGGTAAACGACAGGGAGAAGTATAATATAAAACCTCATTCTGCAAGATGGGTAAGTGGGGAAGTGATTCTGAACCAAGTTGGCTTGACCCTTGCTTTTTATTCCATGGCTCTCTGTCCTTACACAACACTCTAGATGAAGAGGAAGTAAGAATAAGACAAAATTCCCGGGGAAAAGAGAAAACTGACGGACAAAATCACAATCACATTCTCACAACACTCACCTCTGGTGGTTGTCCTGATATCATTCTCGTCTTGAATGAGAAAGGACTTTCAAATAATGCGTGATGTTAGTTTTTGTTGTTGTTGTTCTGGACTAAAACTTTTCTGGTTCTCTTAAAACAGTTATCTGTACGTTTCTGTGTTTTAATTTTCACACAACTATCACACAGTTTGCAGGAACATGTATCCCAAGTGCAGCTTTCTTTTGAAAGTTATTTTGCTCTCAGTATGTATTGAGTAAGAAAATGCAGAAGTACCAACTGCTTGGCTCAGCAAGTCACACATGGTTAACTTGTAAGTGAGTAAACATAGGAAGCAAAGTTGTGATCAGATGTGATATGCATGAAAGAATATTGCAGAATTGTGTTTTAACAATGTACATTTAGAGTTTCGATAACATAACACCTTTTGCTTATTTGCAAAATGGAGCACAGTTTGTTTGTTTGTTTGTTAGTTGCTAAGGTGCAAATAGAAGTGAAGGTCTTCACATCGTGCAAAAGATTGTGTGGTTTTAAAAGAGAAAAACCCAACTGTGAGAATACTTGGTGGTGTTAGAGCCAAACAGGAAGCAGACATTATTGTATGGAGTATTCAGAGACTGTCATGTTCATCTTCGTGACTCTGGGGCTGCTGGTCTGCACTGAGGCACAAGGTACGATAAAAACAAGTCTAATTCAATGTTTTAACATTTATCAGATTTAGCTCAAGTATGTGAGCAGGCTTCTTCAGTTTGAAAAATGTACTCAGAACAAGTTATTTGAGATGTTTCATCTTAAAACATGTCAGGGGTAGGTAACCTTCCTTTGTTTGTATAACCATGAAATGAAGTGCTCACAAACGAAAGAAGAGGAAGTGATGTCTAAGAATTCCAGAGAAAGGTAACTCAGAATAAAGTATTTTATTGAAGGAAATATGTCCTGCTTCGTCATGGAAATATAAAAATGTTAAACAATACTCTGTTTAACATTTATAATAGTTTTATTGCAAGATTGTAAGATCAAAAAGTGACATGTGGAGTTTTCTCAAGTGAATTTATTTGCAGTCAAAAAACTGATCGCTTCTTACTGCCTATAACAATTCATCGTTTATCCATAAAAACAGTCGGTTATTCAGGGACAAAATGCAGAAAACAGAGCCTGGTTGTCAGTGCTTTGCATTAGAAGCCAATTACTTTTGAATGAAACATTTAAAACAGAAGAAGTATAAAGAAAAAAAATGTT
>NW_011341285.1:0-5947 GCF_000735185.1 Notothenia coriiceps
TACCTATTCTTTATTACTGTATGTGTCAAATAAAGTTAATTATTTGAAATAATATACTGTAAATGCGTACTGTAAAATACTACACTGCGCATGCTCAGTCTTTTTCTATTCAATGTGTGTGGCAAAAAAATAATCACCATAGGGGCATAGTGCTGGCATCAACGTCATCTCACATAATTCAGAGCTGATTGGCTGTAAGTACATGTGCCGCGAAAAGTGTAGTGTGTGAAGAGGAGACGAGAGAGTGGTGCAGTGATGCATCCTAAAACCCGGAAGTAAGCTGCGCAGGGGTTCCCTCGTCAAAAAAGCAATGAGATTAGAAAATAGCTCGAAATAAGGTCTGTGGAAAACAAACCTGTTCGATAAATGCACGTTTTGTTCAGCCGGATAATATCCACATGTCTACCCTACTTTTATAATGTTCTAATCATAAATCTATCGATCATAAATCTATAGTTTAGATTTATGATTCGACTTTTGAAACTAGAGGAAGATAAGGAGGACTTTTACAAAAAAGTAATAGAGATTTTTGTCCAGAAGGATAGGCAAATGGACTTCATCTTCAAGTCAAGGTAAGACCAAAATGTTATTGAAAATGGGATCTTCCTAAGAGAGAACAATCCAATATGTAAATGATAAAATTACATTTTTTGGGTATCCTTTTGTTGAACTGTCGTTTAAAATTAATCGAAGCATCAGACTAAAAAAGCTTTTGAAAATAATAGAATATTTTGATTTAGGTCAAAATAGAATATTTGCAAACCTGAAGGGTCAGTGCCAGTGCCCCACCAGCCATGAACCTCACTGCACGTCACTGCAGAAGCTTATAAACATCTACGTGTTTTGTGCCCCACCACTTTTGTACATATAAAAAACGCCACTGGTCATAAATACATTTGATGTAAAATGCAACAAACAGATGAATCAATTATGATGAAGCTTAGGTTCTTCTAAATGCATTACACTTTCATAATCATTTGTATCCACCAAGGATGAAACATTATCTTGAGGCATGTATTATTATACACGTAGAAAACACACATGATGCATAAGCTTCATCATTCAGACAATTTCAATAGTCAAGAGCATTCAGAAGTTGTATTACATTATAGGTCACATGTATGTTTCATATGCATCAGAAAGCATGTGTTTATGAGAGTTTAGGTCACTATTCATGCCCTCATAATCCAATATAAATGTAGCCTTCATACAAAGTGTTACTGGCCATTCATAGACTTGTGAAATGAATATCAGCAGCTGCCAAATATAGCTTTTGCCTTGATGGAAATTCAAGTTGCGAGTAGATTTAACACATCCTTCCCAGAGGACAGGAAAATTAAGCATCAGGTCGACAACATGGCTGCCGTTCATTTGGCATGCTGCACACCACTATTCATCTCTCCACCAGGGATAACGGAGTCGCTCAAGTGTCAGAAACAATCAGACTTTCCCTGATGTGTCCTGCCTGTCCTCTCCCCTGGCCGCAGAGGGCTGACGGCGCAGATGAGCAGTGTCTGAGAGGAAATCTGCAGAAATAGTTAAAGGGTTACGGGGGCCATGGTGACACAGGTGGGCTGTCAGATGGAGCAGTGGTCCGGGAAAAATAGAATCACTTGTCTTATTCTGTCTCCCACAGAGCCATGCAGCCTGAATTTCACTGACCCCGAGGGTAACATCGAAATCCTGCAGCAACTTGACTCTGGAGTGGAGTGTAACTACCTAGTGACGGTCTACCTGGGATACGGCATCGAGGTTCAGGTGAGTGGAAACGATTAAGATTTCTCATAAAAATAACATATACAACCTCTGATGAAGTGGTTCGGTTCAAACTGCACACTTAAACCCCACAGTAATAGATGTTTTTGGGCACTGTGAATACTTTATTGACATAAGAAGACTTTCTAAATTGACATGACAAGTTAAGAGTTGTATTTTAAACCAACAAGCAACATTAGCATACATTGTTTTTTGTTTTGTTGTTTGTTTTTGCCTGTCCTTGTTTGTCTACCGTCCCTCACACTGTAAAGCGTCTTTGAGTCAGAGAAAAGCGCTATAAAAATATAATTTGTTATTATTATTATTATGTAGCCTTGTGTTAGTGGCAACCTGACCCATGTTAGACCAATAGTTACTTTCCTTTCAGTTAGGTTTTTTTAACGGCTTTAACCATTTTTTTCATGAATCGCCCAAAGAACTTGAGGGGATAAAACAGAGCCAGGAGATTGTGAAATATGTAGCTGCAAAATAAAAAGTCACAGTACACCAAAGAGTAAAATGTAGAAGTTGTGATACTCCTTATGACCCACATCAAAAACGTACCATATACTATGGCTTTCCACTCCTATATGTTCACAAATGTGTTCATGCTGGGCAGGTAGTGTACAATGTGTTTATCAGAGGTTTTCCCTTGAAAATGATGAGAGCCATGAGACTGAACCCAACACTAAAATGCAGGCCATAAAACCAAATGATCTGCAGAGTCGGTTGACAAATGCCTGAAAGTAAAATAATGGTGCACATTTTTTGTCCATGTAGCCACTGTGGAGCTGTGACATATTTTGGTTTAGCTCTTACAATATTCACTGGTCTTGTGTGGGTTGCTGAAGATAGACAGGCAACAAATTGCTGTGAGTGGGCGGATGGGGGCAAAAGAGATGGGGTCCATCTCAAGTTGAAATGTTTGCTCGCTAAGTCTCCTCACAAAAGGTTATAAAAATTAACTGTGAGTGAGTGAGTGAGTGTGTGTGTGTGTGTGTGTGTGTGTGTGTGTGTGTGTGTGTGTGTGTGTGTGTGTGTGTGTGTGTGTGTGTGTGTGTGTGTGTGTGTGTGTGTGTGTGTGTGTGTGTGTGTGTGTGTGTGTGTCTGTCTGGGCTTTTGCAATTTCTCAAACACCTCATTTACCAGGAGACTTTAAAATGTGTGGGCTTTGTCTTGCTGCCTCTGGAGGGCTAAGATAAGTCTTGACAGAGTATATGTTTGAGAGTGTGTTTTTCCTCCGAAAGCTTCCTCTGGGTAATGTAAGTGAAGAACATGTGTGTTACACACACACACACACACACACACACACACACACACACACACACACACACACACACACACACACACACACACATTTTACATTTTAACTTTCACATGCTTTTCCCTGTTCATTTGGAGACTCAATAAAAAAGCAAGGCTAGCAGGGATGTTATCCTCACTCATCTAACACCCGTGATAGACTAAGAGGAGGATGCCATGTGTTTCAGCACCACCATGTGAACAGATGGGGCCACAGTCTCACTCCCTCCTACAGCTAGACTGATAGTGATCTGATGGAAAACAATACAGACAAGCGCTTGGCACGGCTGAAGAGAATGAGGAGCCATGTTTCTGGAGAATGAAGATGCAAAGATAGAATTTTAAGTCAAGTGTGTGTCATACCCTCTCATCAGGGTTGTGTGAAGCTCCTCTGCCTGGAGGCTATCCAAATCCCAAAGGTTATGGTGAAATAAACAAGGTGAAGAAGTAGACTTGCATAGGAGCAGTGTGCACTGAAAGTATTATGCAAGCAGCACAGTATATACCTCACATTTCAAACAATTTACCACCTCCTTATTCATTTTCAGGGGGAAATAGACCCACATTTAGATGTTGTCTCAATTGATTCACCTTATCTAAGACATGTGAGCATACACACATGCTGAAATACACAGACAAGGTAGAATTTACAATCCTAAAGTTTTAAGTATCTACTATTTTTGACTCGATTACTGTACCAATGAGTAAAACAGAGGTTTTCTTTCAATTGTTTAGTTTTTTACAAGTGACTTGTACAACTTATACAGTTTCTGTATAAATAATGCTTGCAACAGCTTGTTAAATGAAAAGTATTCAATGTAATAATTTCTTAACATAAATAGCAGAAAACCTTCGAAAGGTGACACGTTAAAGGTAAAACAAGTAACATATAAGTGCAATTTGTCGTAGTTCAATTTGGTATTATTTCATAATATACATTTGTAAGTAATATCTTTTTTTATTGATTTGTGATTCAATTGATTAAAGTAGAAGTAAGAAATTCCCATGGATAATAGATAAGGCTCTCTAGATGATGAAATACATCAAACAAATTTGTATTTTTTTCTTTTAAATGTATTTTTTAAGTGATTCATAGATGAAAATGTGTTCTATAAATTATAACTTGTTGTAGCATGCTATTTATTTAAAAAAACTGAAAATATGCAACATATTTCAATAATAGCTTTTCACAGCCCTGCTTTTAATCATGTTTCACGCATGTCGCCTAATTGAAAATACTAATCCTTAAATTCTAATATCCAATAAGAAAGGACAGACAAAATTAAGTCAATAGCAACTAAACTGATTACTTCCACCTTTTTGAGGTTTTTTTCACCGTCACATAACAATCTTCTGAGGGATTAAAGACCCTCCCTTGACAATTCCTGGGTTGGATCATCAATTACCACAAAAAGTCTATTACCACAAATCAGCACTTTGATCAGCTAGGTTTTGACACCATTTAATGTGCCGGCTTTAACACAGGGAACATGCGCATGCTCCACACTCTAGAGGAGCCGTAAGAGGGACATTATGACTGAAGTGAATGTTCTTGTTTTGGCAGCCGGCCTCTTTTATGGAAGGTATTCATCATCATAGCAGACAGACCAGTAGTTTGCAAGGGCAAGGAACGGGAAATTAAGGGAAAGAAAAACACTGAAGGATGGATGAGGTCACCGCATAATAAATATTTATGTTGATTTGGACTACCCGTTTATGTCAGACACAGAGCACTCCTTCTGATTTCCACAAGCGTTAAACACATCAGATAGATTGGTGTGGGATAATAAGCAAGATCAGACCTTTCCTGTGGTAAGTCAATAGTCCTTTCAGCAGCCTGGCAGTTTGCAGGGGAGGGAGGATAAAACACGTATCAGGATAATTTACTGCCCTCGGCCTGACTGTTCAACCCCTCTGACACAACTAACGGCAGATAATGCATTGCCCCATCTGCTGATCCTGTCTGCATTACAATTTATTTGCAAAATAATTGCACAAATATAAGAAGGCTAATGTGGCGCCGACCTTAAGCCCATAAACTAATAGTACATGCTGAATATGTATTAAAAAAGGGGTTACAAATATGTTAAACAACAATCATGATTGAGTTAATTCACTCAGTAAGTGATATAAAAGATTTAAATGAGATTATTATTGTCTTCAATAGTATTACCTTAAGATTAAACATTAGTAATTTAGCTTTTCTTTTTTTTATTGTTATGTTATATTAAGTTGAATCACTTTAAAGCCTGTATTATGAAGGAAGGCTTACTTTACTCAGTTATCCCAGCTAGAAATGTTTGGTTCTAAAAACATTATGACATTACTTGCGTACCATGCTGCGAATGGATCTGGCCCTTCCTACATCCAGGACATGGTTAAACCGTACACCCCAGCACGTGCACTCCGCTCTGCATCGGCCAAACAGCTCGCTGCATCCGCACTGCGAGGGGGACCCAAGTTCCCGTCAGCAAAAACACGTGGGTTTGCTATCCTGGCTCCAAAATGGTGGAATGAGCTCCCCATTGAAATCAGGACAGCAGAAAGCTTACACATCTTCCGGCGCAAACTGAAAACTCATCTCTTTAGACTCCACTTCGAGCGATTGAATTACTAACAAAGCACTTATATACTAATAAAGGGCTGGCTTTCCAAAGCCAGTTGAGTAGCACTTGAAATGTTTGGCTCTATGAAACCTGATGTACTTATATGATTCTGTTTTCTTCAAGGTTGTATCTTCCTGGTCGAATGCACTTATTGTACAGATGTAGCACTGAATTTCAGACTCCAGCTTAGAGCTTCCTGCCTACGACCTGCCAAAGACCAGTATAGAGGAATGTTAAGCCCTCCCACTATTTTCCAAGAGGGCGTTGCCAGATTTTGGGATAGG
>NW_011341286.1:0-2315 GCF_000735185.1 Notothenia coriiceps
GAGAGGTCATTTTAAAGAGACGTCCATTAATGATGACAGGAGGCACAGCAGCCCTCTGTCTGATGGACAGAACTGTGTTCATGACGACTTGTATATTTACTTTTAATTCATTCACAGTGCGTTATAATGAGACAATAACAGGCTACAGATGTGGACATATACACACACACATATAATATAAATATATACAATTTCAGAATCAAACAAGGACTGTGTGAGAGCACTCTCATAATAACGTAACACAATCAGAGACTGGATATATAACAATATGAGAATTGTCGTCTTTTTTAAGAATCTTTTTTCTTATGTCCATCTTCAAAAATTCCGAGTCCGACTGACAGTTTAAACATTGTCACAGGATAGGTACCTGTCAGCCAATAAGACACGGTTATTTCCATGCAACTCTCTGGTGATTGTTCTGGTGTCTTGCCTCTGTTGCATTCACTGAACACGGGAAATTACAATCCTGCCGTCCTCTCTAGTGTCATGATGAGGTTCAGGTAAAGCACGGTTAATGTATTATAGTATTGAGGGAGAATTGTCCGTGGCTAAAACCATCAGTGTATCCTCGATTATAGCTCCTCCAAAGAGCCTCCTCGATGCTCGATGCTCGGTCCTCGATGTGCATTTAGAGAAAAGAGATGTCATTCAACATGGCGCGCTGAAATCCATTTCCGTTTCACTACCGGAGGAGTCGAGTCGTTATTTATACTCTGCATGAAGGGTCTGCACGGGTGCCATTCTAATTACAATCGTTATCACCTCAAAGTATAAAGAGCAGCTTTTTATTTGACCAGAAGTCTTGCTTTTTAGTTAAAACGGTTAGTGGTTGGATTTGTCCGAAGTGGTGGTATTAGCTTAAAACGATAAGTGCACATTGACCTGTGTCTGCATGGACCTGTAAGGAGTTTTTAGTCTGAGACACTGGGAGAAGTGTGGTTGCTAGTGAACAGAAATAGTGTTATTCCATCCGGACAGCCAGGAATAGAATGTCTTCAATCAAATAAACAAGAACAGAGAGGCAATTGATGTGTGTGTGCTCTTGTTCTTATATGGCTATAAAGTCCTCTTGGAACTCTTTCTAAGGATTGAGATGTTTAAAGGGAGAATTAGATTCGGGTTGAATGTAAAGTCTTGGACAATAGTATATAGGGCAGTTAAATGATGATGCCTTTTGTTAAGTGTCTATTATTTAGCTAACACTTAAGTATACCCCTACTAAAGTATATACACACTAAAGTACGTACAAATCATGAGCATGTGCATGTGTGCTCAAACTCTAACTCTAGTTAATGGAGATATACATTCAAGGGTTATTTATTTGTATGCATTTATTCAACACAGGGTCGCACAGCAAAATGCACGTTTATTTTACTCTACTCAAGGCAAAAATAAATAAATCAAATAAATGTTATCTATTGGATCAGGGTTTTTTTTGCTTTTTAAGTTTCCTTTTAAGAATTACAGCTGTTTCTGAGCTGCTCTCCCCGGGGTGTGGATGTGAGATGACAGGTCCTTTGAGATGCTGATTCAATGAGTTCTAAAACTGTTCACTTGCCCAACAGCAGCTCTTTTATTGTAGACAGTTGGGTGTGTCCTTACCTCCTTTAATTGGCTGACACGTCGTTCCCTCATCACTCCAGATATGGGTTCTCATTGATGTTTGAAATCCAGACAGTTATGGAGAGCTCTCTTCTCCTCTGGTGTTGCATTGTGGGTGTGCGGTGTGAGAGGAGGGGGCGGAGCATTCTCTGTGGATCTGTTGGCTCTGTTTGCAAACTGGAGAGGGTCCAGCCTGGCTGGGAATTTATTTTTCATGTGCTGGACAACAAAGTTGATCAGACGTTGGATAAGTGCCTCTGTGCGGGGGTGGCTTAAACACTGCACACTTTTTAAGGAAAGGGATGATGGAGGCTGATTTAGGCGGGAACACATGTGACAGTGATATGATAAACATGTGTTAATGACTACAGTAGCTGCGGCAACAACATACATACATGTGAGCTGGATCCATAATACCTTTTGGACTACAACAAGCCTCCACGCGTGAGAAACACACACTCACAAATGTGTGTGTGTGTCACATGTACTGATAGACAGCTCTAACAGGAAACGATGCCCTTCATGTTTTATGTGCTTACTTCTGCTGACAGACAGAGCCTTGTTGTCATGGTTACCTCCAGAGAGGGCAGTGCTTGTCTCCGTGGTAACTGGGAGGGGCAAGGATGCTTCCACTGGTCTCTCACAGAGCATACGGGGGGTTTGCATTATTGTTAAAGCTCCTCCGGCTTTACAGATAAAGACTTTCTTAAATT
>NW_011341287.1:0-2142 GCF_000735185.1 Notothenia coriiceps
TGTCTCTGCAGACCCATTCTCACAGCGTTTATCAACCGATAAACCTTTTTCTTACTCAATATCAAGCCACACTTATTGTTTTTATTTCGGCTGTGATTTTGTGTGTGTTCAGATTGAGTTTGGCTGTGTTTGGCTGTGTATCGCTAAACAAGGAAATCACACCTCCACGGAGCTCAGCGCGATTCACAACGTACCGACCAATCAGAGCACACTGGCCTCACAGGGAGGGGGGGAGGGGGTGGAGCTGCAGCGAGCAGTTTAGTGGAGAAAGTGAATACTGCTGAATACACATACTTTACAGAGATGCTGTATGCGAAACCAATGTGACTTTGGAAAATTGCACAGTATTTTTCTATTTTAGTATACCTCAACAATGGAATTATGATCAGTGGAAATGGCCATGACACCTCTCCTTTAAGGTCTCTTGCTCCCAGCTTTCTTTCAGATGTCCTTAAAACATCAAAAGCAGAAAAGCATAGTGTCTGTTCAGAGAACAAAACATATTGGAAAGGTTTGTTGTTGGAGTTACATCAGTGCTGAGGAGAAGTCCCAAAACAAACATCCAAACAGTCAGATTAAATGCTACCACCTGGTGGAGTCCATCTTTGCATTCACCATCGACCAAAAGTCTCACTCTTGCCTCAGCTCTCACCTTCAGGAGAGGAACTGTCTGTGACGGAACGTCTGTCATCCACAGACTGAAATGCAATTTCTCTGACATACTGAGAGCACAAGTCAACTGAATTAAATAAGCCTTTTAACTTGGAAAACTTCTACTTTTTCACTCATGTCAAGACTACTAAGCAAAACTTTGAGTCAGCTCAACAACCAACGAATCTACTTATTACTGTGGCCTGTTGTCACCCAGCAACCTCTATTTCTGCAACCACTGTCTATACTTCTCTGTCCAACCTGCTCAAAACCAGTGTCCCAGGAGCAAATTGTCAGCTTGTGTTAATTGGATTTTGACTGTAGCGACACACAAATCATGAAGCAAGACTTCCAAGCCTCACGCTTCAACACAAAAGGTGAAATAAGAGTCACTTCAGGCTTAAAATGTCGGGATCAGAACTTTCAACCCTGCACAATACACACAGTCACATTATCTTCTACGGGAAAGAGACTGGCAGTGAAACAAACAGGCAACTGGAAAATATGGAGAAGTGCTTCTCACCTGTCCAAGTGTCGGAAACCAAAATGATACATTTGGAGATGAGTAAAATGAGATGAAGTGTAAATAATCCTGTTACAGGTCTTGAATGATGTTGGATATTATGTCTTCACCTATTTTGAGGTATGATGGCAATGCTGCAATGCTGTCAGATCAGAGTCTAGATAGACTAATATAATGTATATTCAAATCAAATGAAGATAAGGATTTCTGGTGCATACTGTTATTGAAAAAGTACATACTGTATTCATCAAAGGCTTGCTTAGAACAAATAATAACTGAGTAGTTGTTTTATGTGTCGAGGAGACTCCGTGAGAGGTTGACAGTGGCATTTCTAAGTGCTGGTCCAGGCTGAAAGAAACTACAGAAGGGCATTGATCTGAATCCACTATTTGAGGCAGGCAGGGCAGAAACAGCGGAGCTGGAGATCAAACAAGCAGCTAGAAGTCTCTTATTGGGAGCAGAAATCGCAAGGAATAAGGTTCTGTCTACAGACAGGCTCACACACCATTGAATAAGGGCCTTGTGCTTTCCTAAGTGGCCAGCAAACCTCTGTAAAGAAAATAACATGTTTGCCTGGAGAAGAAGTCAGAAAAAGTCTAAACCATCTGCAGCTCTTTGACATGTTTAAATCTAAACTAATGGGAGGAAATCGATTCCCAAGCTAGTGCTCGAGCACAGGTGTCCTGCTCTAACAGGCACTTTGACTGCAAGGTGTGTGTGTGTGTGTGTGTGTGTGTGTGTGTGTGAATCACATCTTAATTTCAAAGACCAAATGATTCCTTCATTCGTGGCTATTAACGTATAACTGTTGTTCCAGTGTGCTGAGATCAGATCTCTCAGATATCTGGAGGAAGATTGAGGTATACATACTCGTGGATGGGGCTACAGAGCTACTTGAAAGACAGTCGAAAATTGTGCATTTCTCCGTCTGAATGTCGTGCACTTTTGCTAAATGTTTAGACAAATTG
>NW_011341288.1:0-2555 GCF_000735185.1 Notothenia coriiceps
CACGATTGTCTGAATGACATGCCCGATTTTTTCTTCAGAAACAATTACAACGCGTTAATGAAAAGACTTTGGCTCACCGACTTCATTACTGAGATTGACCAGACTCTTATTGATAAAGACATTTTCACGGATGAATGGAGGATCCAAGGAGCTGCGGAGGCTTTTCTGCACAATCTAAAAAATTGCAGAGGCATTTCTTTTCCTCACAGACGACAAAAAAAGTCCAACATTATATGATTTAAAATAAAAACAATAATCGTAGCTTGATATTGAGTAAAAACATGTTTTTATGAACCCCACAGCTTCCGGTCTTCCAAGATCCGAACGGACAAAAAGACGTGCTGCAGGCACGAAACATACTACCAATAGAAATACATTGCTTTTAAAATCGTTCTGTGTGACACGAAAAAAAGGGGAAAATCGTGTTGGTGAACACGAATCAATAGATTAAATGTCGTGACTATAACACGAAATGCCATGAGACTGGGTTGACATGCTACAACTCTTTGTAATGTTCAAACTGCATCCACAAAACAATCTGATTCACCTGTCTCCACCTCCCCAACAAGAACCAAAATCTGACAGCATGTCAAATGTTGGTTTAGCTGTTCTGCCGGCATCTCCACGGACACTTTGACCGCTACGTACACACAAAAACGGGCGAGATGAGAAACTGTCACGCCATTGGCCGAAGGAATAATGGAGCGAAACATGTGAAAATAATACCATGAATCTAAATATTCCCTCTCATTAATCATATATGAAGAATTAATTTGCAAAAATTGATAAAAATCTTACAATGATACAATACATACAACTTGTGTTTTGTTGTGTAACTGTAAAAATGACGAGGTTTATGAACCTTGAATCATGTTCATTTGAGCCGAAATGGGCCTTACCTAACAGCAATACCAGACAAAGACATGGAGATAAATTATAAGAAAGTCTCAGAAATTGTAAAAGTTATTTTTTACTGTTTTGAAAATTCTGAAATGCGATTGTTTACATAATATTACATTTGATATACTGTAGTTCACCACACGTCCTGCTGGGAAGATAAGAAAGTAATACTTTTGTAGAAAACATTTTGAGATATGCATGAAACAAACATCTAGCAATAAATGAACAAATATTAGGCAAAAACTAAGCAGAAATAGGATGAAAAAAAGATCAATGTCATACACATATGCAGAAGAGATATTCAGAATAAAGTCTGTGGTTTAATTAAATTTGAGTTTAAATAATAACAGCAAGTTCAGAATGAAATGCTATAAACATTGTGGAGAAAAAATAAACGAAAAGCAGTCTAAAAATAACCCAAAGTCTGCTATAAACAGTCATGCCATTTTAATGTCATTAAAAAAGATACATTGGAATGAAGGCAACAGATGTGATTTAATTGTAATAAAAATATATATTTAGGGGGGAGAAAATATGTAAACGCTGTCGAAGTTCCTCATATCAAAAAAGGCAATTTTGGTTCTGAACAGCAACCAGCTCATTAAAGAGCCAAGCTTTGGAGAGAGGTATCTAAGACTTGTAACTCATTTGGGTTAGTCGAGTCACGCTGCTGTGGTGGAGGAACAGGGCTCTACACATTTACAACATCTGAGGTAGAGGAAACACCATGGACTCACAAAGCTCTCCACAATCATCTGCCAGTCAACACAGACACTACGCCAACAGCATTAACACTCTTTCATTCCACTACATTTTGGTCTTCACTAGAATAAATCAAGGCTTTAGGCAAATGCCCGTCAATTACAGCATGACATTCTCCACAGAAACCAAAAAATAAATACAGTGTGAAAACATAAAACAAATCCCTTTCTATTAACGGCTAGAACCTGGCACAGAGATAATGATTAACTGCCTTCACTGACTGATGGTCACAGTCAATGATTAGTCACACTCATGTCCTCACTTCCACTTATGCTTCAAATGATACCATACTGTAAATGTGTGATGGCCTTTTATAAGGTGGTGTGTTTTTTGGTCCTTAAAGAGGACGCGAGCAGGTGATGACTTGTATTGACCTTGACAGTGTCATCTACAGAGTAAACTTCATGTTCTTTATACAGTCCCCTCCAAAGCTATTGGAACAGCGAGGCCAATTGCTTTATTTTCGCTGTACAATGAAAACAATTGGGTTTGACATCAAAAGACGAATATGAGCCAAAAGGTCAGTATTTCAGCTTTTAACTCCAGGTATTTACATCTAGATCTGTTAAACAGCTGAGAAGAAAGCACCTTTTCTTTAAACACACCCATTTTCCAAGTGAGAAAAAGTATTGGGACAGAGACTTCAAATAGTGTGAAAAGTGAATAATACTTCGTATTTAGATGCAAATCCTTTGCTTGCAATAACTGCATCAAGCCTGCGACCCACTGACATCACCAAACGTTTGCATTCTTCTTTTGTGATGCTTTTCCAGGCTTTCACCGCAGCCTCTTTCAGTTGTTTTTTGTTTCAGGGGGTTTCTCCCTTCAGTCTCCTCTTTAGCAGGTGAAATGCATGCTCAGAAGGGTTTAAGTCTGGAGATTGACTTGGCCAG
>NW_011341288.1:2600-5857 GCF_000735185.1 Notothenia coriiceps
TATTGTCATAGCTTTTTACCTCCTTGTTGTCTCTTAACCTGTTCGATGACATGCCTTTAATGTATACTGTAAAGGTCTAACATCTGATCTGAAGGGCAGCTCTAACTTGGGTGATGCAAATAGTGCGCCCAATTTTGTAAGCCACTTTTGGAGGTGCAAATGTCTTGTATGGACAAAGTGCTATACAAAAATAAAGCTTTATTGGTATTATTTATTATTTATTATATTGAAAAAAATACTTGTAAATGGATTTTCAAATAATCGTATTGCCTACCCACTAGAGAAAATAGAATCGTTACACTGCTTACAAACTGACTGGAAAGTGCTGCAACTTTAAGCGATGGGCAAGCAACTGATTCGAAGGTTTTTTCCTAGCTGGTCACAGTCTGTTCACCTGCTTAATGTCAATACTACAGCCAATTAATAGACATAGGGTGTTTCTCAATGTCGAGTACGCTTGCTTGGTAGCACATGTCTTCCGAGTCACTTGCTTCAGAAGCGAGGCAAGAATACTTCCTGGCATTCGGAAAACGAAGAGTGGAACAGGCGAGCAAGTGTGCAGGTGTGCGTCATATGAGAGGCCCCGCCTTACATTTTCTGCCACAGATTTGGGGAAATTGGTCAGTGTGCAAAGCATTGTGGGGATTTTAAGACCGCGGAGTCTACACATGTGCAGCCTCGAAATTTCTCCAAACGAAGTACGCCGGGCTCGGTAGAATTTCAAGTATGCTGGAGATTGGAACAGTACTTCGGCGGCACTCGATGACGTAGTATGCTTGAAATAGTGGCTCTGGAGCAGCTTTACTCGAGATTGAGAAACACCCATACAGTCTACACAAAGAAAATGCCAATATGTTTCCAATGAATTCACGTTCATATCTGAACGCTTGGGTGTGTGCACTGGACAAGAGTCTTTATTGTTAAAGGAATGATTTAAAGTATGGGGAAATGAGCTTACCTTTGCTCCTCGCCGAGTAATAGTCCGGCACTTGAACCTCAGGAACATCAGCACTAACATCTTTACATTCATTTTGAGATCAGACACACTGAGCCTTAGAGAAGTTCCTCCAGCTGTTCCCAGGCTGTTTGCTAAGCTAAGCTAACCTTCTGGCTTTATATAATAACATATAACAGAGTGGTACTGTTAGTACTATTGTGGAAGTGTTTCTGTTGAGCTTTCTCTGGCACAGTCAGGCCCCCTAAAACCTATGTGGGCCCCCCACTCTCTGTATATTGGGTTTGTAATAGTTAATCATTCGGTTATGCTTATTCCATATATCACAATATGATATAGGAATAAACACCATATAAGCTTGATATAAACTGAAATGATGAGGTCACACACACTGGGGGACATCATAT
This sequence comes from Notothenia coriiceps, assembly GCF_000735185.1. NCBI lineage: Eukaryota > Metazoa > Chordata > Actinopteri > Perciformes > Nototheniidae > Notothenia > Notothenia coriiceps. The sequence continues at coordinate 3,963 of NW_011341288.1, forward strand.
ATTAAGACTCTTTAAGGCCCCTATCATTTCAGTTTATGGCGTACATACACAATTACCAAACTAATGTGAAATGAATTACAACAAGCTAACTGTGACATGGTGAACGCTGAACCTTGAGGGTCTGGGGCCCCTGAGGGTCTGAGTGGGGCCACACATTGCTACTGGATCCAGTCAGCCCCCACCCCACACACTCTGCCTGGCCCTTTGAATTATATGACCACATCATCCCCAGTGTTAAATGTTGGCTCTAAGATGTAGTTAACAGGAGATGATAAAGATGGCGGCTTCAGGACAAATCAAGTGTTTTTTCTTCTAAAAACTGATTGTAAAGAATGGCCTGAGTCTGCCTTTCCCTTAAGACTGCCACATCTGTTTTTGGTAGATACAGTGTCTTTAAACTTTGACATTACATTCGTAATAAGCACAGCATGCCTTCTTTTCCTTATGAAAATATGAAATGAGCAGTTTTCTCAAATGTTCTGTTGTTAGACTAGCTCAGTCAAACGATCTAATGCATAGTTCTTCAGGATCACATTCATGTGGAATTGGACTTCACCTTGGATTCTTTCTGATATGGTTCAACACTTTGGTATGTTTTGGTGCTGATCCAGCGGTTCCTGTGTCTCTGTCAGTCTGTCAGTGGGACACTTAGAGGACAGACTCGCCAGTTTTTCGTCTTGCCTCTTGCTCCACCTTCTCAGGCTCCATCATCCTCTGAGTGACGTCCTGCTCTTTGTTCAGGGCCTCCTCCTTCTCCCTCCTCTTGCGCCTGGCCTCCACCCAGGGTATCAGACACAGCATGGCCCCTCCAACGATGGGGGGGATACCTGCCAGGTAGAAGGCCACGTCGTAGCTGCCCAGTCTGTCCCTCAGGAACCCTAGAGCAGAGACAGAGATCTTCTTATGACTACTGAAACACCATAGAAAGAGCTGCAGCAACACACTGCTTCTTCACTGAGTGTAGCCAGTACATGGGTTATCTGCAGGGATACGTGTGTCTCCGTTTAATTTATATTCAGCATCCTGGAGTTAGGCCTTGTTAGGACTGGCTCACTTTATGGCGCGTTTCCATTACAGTTTAGGAACTGGGGTAGTATCTATAGTAACGCATTGTAGGCGGAGCCGTGACGTCATCTTCAATGAGAACCCCAGAAAAACAACATCAGCGTGGAAACGCAACCAAAAACGGGCCCCGCACGGCTCGGCACGCTTAAAGCGAGCTCCGCGCTGTAGTGGAAATGTGCCATAAATGCACGAAACCCCCACACTTGAATTACACATACATATGTAGCACTGAATTTCAGACTCCAGCTTACAGCTTCCTGCCTACGACCTGCCGAAAACCAGTATAGAGAAATGTTAAGCCCTCCCACTATTTTCCAAGAGGGCGTTGCCAGATTTTCAATTTCAGGTTTTAACCAGGAGATGGCGCTTTATTCACAAATACAGAAAGACAAGTTTCATGGACTTTCAGTTGTGTTTTGAAGAGCATTTGAACACATCAATATTTTAGATCAACTAAAGTATATCTAATCTTGTAATTCAATAATATATAGTCTTTATATATTAAATAATCATAATTATAATGTAAATGTTTACGTTACACTTCTTTATTTGTTATGCTCATACTTTTACCTTTACAATCGTTTGCTTTAATATGCAGTATATTTTTTGTATATTTTTGTGTTTGCTTCCTCCTGCTCCCTTTCGGACAAATACTGTATGATTTATTATTATTATTAATATGAAGATATTATCAAGATAAGATAAGATAAGATGTTACTTTATTGATTGAACATTTTAGTTTAGAATGTGCTGTCCCACGGTAATTCAGAAGGCTCACAGGTCACATTCCGACCATTATTTAAAACAATAGGTGCTTTCACACCGTCTAC
>NW_011341289.1:0-3678 GCF_000735185.1 Notothenia coriiceps
ACAATTTTCATTGTGAGTTATAATTCACCATCTCAGGTTATCATTAGGGGGAAATGACAGCAGCACAGTGTTCAATATATTGTACTTTCGGTATCTAAATGATACAATGTTGTTTACATTGCTCATGAGGACAGACCACCTTATTTGCAGATTCTTGAAATTGTAATTTAATTTGTAATTGATTGTGGATTTTGTATCCAGTTTTCACTTTATGTATCTTTATACAATGTTTACTACTTTGCTTATGAGGACAGACAGCCTTATTTACAGATTCTTGAAATTCAATTGTAATTTCATTTGTAAATAGTTACATTCATGTGGATTTATCCAGTTTGCACATTTGTATGCATGCACTTATAGGTGCATTTGTTGTTGTTGAAGGCCTGGCTGTTACAGTCTTTATTTACACTATTTTGTTGTAGGCCTACTGGCCTAGATGTTTATGTAGTTTTAAAGCACCTTGGCTTTGTTCTGAATGCACTTTGTTGTAGTTATCCTACAGAGAAAAGAAAATGCACTTGACTTGGAATTAATGTACTGTATGCATTCAAAAGTGCTGAATAAATGTTTTATGGACCCATAATACTGATTATTATTTAAGTTAAGTTTTGCCATAATCATTTATTTTTCCATAATCAGGCAACTGAACAACATTGGTTAAAAATGTATACATTATATATATTTCTATTAATCATTTTCGGCCTTTCGGCATTCGGTTTTCGGCCAACTTTTTCCTATTTTCGGTATCGGTTTCGGCCAAGAATTTCCCATTCGGTGCACCCCTACTAAAATACTTATAATCAACGTTTTGTTTGCTCCTATTCCAGGATCATCATCGTGTTAAAGAACCGGATCTATGTGTACAGCTTCCCAAATAATCCCGTCAAACTGTTTGAGTTTGACACCAGAGATAACCCCAAAGGTGAGAAGTCCTGCTTCAAGATTCAAAGATTCAAAGATTCAAATGTGTTATCCTCATATGCACATGAGCTACAGAGTATAAATGGCAATGACATTATCTGACCTGAGCCCCTCCAACAATGCAACATATACAATCAAATACCACATAGTACAAGAAGTCTCTATATATATAAGTAGAATATGATATGTACAAGAACAGAATATGAAATTACATAATGTAAATGAAGACAACATTAAATACGGTTTATTGCGTTGATAACTATTTAGATACATAAGTAAATAAGTTCTGTTTCCTCCATCACTGTTTTTGTAAATGAATGTAAGAAGGGGGTCTCCTTTTATTCCAGGTTTGTGTGATTTGTGTCCCAGTCTGGAGAAACAGCTGCTGGTGTTTCCAGGTCATAAATGTGGAAGCCTGCAGCTCGTAGTGAGTCTCACACCCACAGGATCACCTGAAGGAAATCAGGGGGTTGACATTGACTTATCTTTAGCACTTCCTGTCCCCTTTGTCCGGAGGTCAATGGTTTTCTGAATGTGTTTTTGGTTATTATCCTGAAATAATAATCATTTCTCAGATTTGATTTTTTTTTAGAATTGTAACATTTTTCTCAAATTTTACATTTTTCTCATATTTAGATTTTTTTCACATATTTAGATTTTTTTCTCATATTTAGATTTTTCTCATATTTTAATTTTTCTCATAATTTGATTTTTCTCATATTTAGATTTTTCTCATATCTAGATTTTTTTCTCATATCTAGATTTTTTTCTCATATTTAGATTTTTTTCTCTTATTTAGATTTTTTTCTCTTATTTAGATTTTTCTCATTTGATTTTTCTCATATTTAGATTTTTCTCATATCTAGATTTTTTTCTCATATTTAGATTTTTCTCATATTTAGATTTTTTTCTCATATTTTAATTTTTCTCATTTGATTTTTCTCATATTTAGATTTTTCTCATATTTAGATTTTTTTCTCAGAATTTTAACTTAAATCTCGGTTTTTGACTTTTTCTCATATTTAAATTTGTTCTCAAAATGTTAACTTTTTTCACATCCTCCCTGCACCGCTGTACAGAATATGTTCAATATAAAACAATCTTGTTTTTTCTCCAGGATCTGTCGAACACCAAGCCCGGCACGTCCTCAGCTCCATTCACCATCAACGCCCATCAGAGTGAGATCGCCTGCGTGGCTCTGAACCAGCCGGGCAGCGTGGCGGCGTCCGCGTCTCGCAAAGGAACATTGATCCGTCTGTTCGACACCACGACACGAGACAAACTGGTGGAGCTGCGCCGGGGAACAGACCCCGCCACACTCTACTGGTAAACACCCATCACAGAGCCATAGTGTGTCTCCCTCATCCTATTAAGCTGGAAACTATTATTGTATTAATTGTATACATTTTTTCAGTTTTTTTTTTTTAAAAGTATGCATCTTTGGGTTTTGGACTGACGACAGGACATTTAAATACCTTGGACTTTAAGGAAACAAGGATATTGTCCAAAGTACATTTCATAGTTTTAACTATAGAATAAACAGCTCTTAGTATTAAATCAAAAAGGTGTCAGTGTTTAATTAACTTAAAGTCTTCCGTTTGCAGGGAGGGAAAGTAAGCAATCACAGCGACTCTTTCTGGGACCCTTTAGAGCTAAAAGAAACGATAAAAGACGTTTGTTTGAGGCTCTGATTCTCTTATTTGTTGATTACTTTCCCAGCATCAACTTCAGCCACGACTCGTCCTTCTTGTGTGCGTCCAGCGATAAAGGAACCGTCCACATCTTCGCTCTGAAAGACACCAAACTGAACCGCCGCTCAGCGTAAGACCAGCTTCCTCCAGCTTGGCTCCACCTTGGCTCCACCTGCTTCTGTGCCATCAGGCTGCATCGAGGCACGAGCAGACACTATTCAGTGCAAACCTCTTTAAATGCTGTCTCACCTCGGATAGGATCATTATTTTTTCTCAGAATGTTGACTGTCTAATTTATTGATCCCCCCCCCCCCACATTTAGACTTTTTTCTCAAAATGTTAACTTTCTCTTTTTTACTTATTTTTCCCAAATCTTGATTTTTCCTAATAATTTTTTTATTCTGCATAAATATATAAATATATATTTATATATAATTATATAAATATATATTTATATATAATTATATATATTAATTTAAACTCTCACACATCTGTCCTACCCTGTGTTTCCTTGTCTCTTCTTCCTGACTTGCTCTACCTCCTGAAATTTTACGCAGGAATTAATAAAAGTGTGTGTGTGTGTGTGTGTGTGTGTGTGTGTGTGTGTGTGTGTGTGTGTGTGTGTGTGTATGTGTATGTGTGTGTGTGTGTGTGTGTGTGTGTGTGTGTGTGTGTGTGTGTTCAGGCTGGCGCGTGTGGGGAAGGTGGGCCCTGTGATTGGTCAGTACGTGGACAGTCAGTGGTCGTTGGCCAGCTTCACGGTTCCCGCTGAGTGCGCCTGTATCTGCGCCTTCGGGAAAAACACGTCCAAGAACGTCAACTCCGTCATCGGTGAGCGAAACCGGGCCGGAGGCGATGTGTCATTTCTTTTAGACTGACTTTAATGATTCTCTGATCAGATGGTGGTTCCTCTCCTCTCACAGCTCAGTTTGTTGTTTTCTTCACCTGGTTTTATCTCACCCTTTGACCCGGGCACTTTCTCATTTCTCAAATTCCCCTCCTCGACTCCTATCCTCGACTCCTATCCTCGACTCCTATCCTCGAGACTTAGTTCCGCCCACAGGAG
>NW_011341290.1:0-1486 GCF_000735185.1 Notothenia coriiceps
TTATATATGGTGCATTGTTGGAGGAGCTCAGGTCAGGAGAATTTCATTGCCATCTCTCCACTGAAGCTGCTGAGCATCTGATGATAACACCTTTGGAGCTTTGATCTTGATGATGTGAGTATTTGTGAATCCAGAAGAGTTCAATGGAATATAGACCAGGTATTAGAGAGAAGGTACGCTAACAGTGATGAGGTTTGATGAGTTCATGGATTTACTGTCCTGAGTTTCTCTGATATCTGAACATGTGATTGTGTTTCTCAGGAGGGAGCTTCCCTTCACGAAGACAGCCCACCTGTCCAACCCCTGGAACGAGCAGAAGCCCGTGAAGATCGGACGAGACGGACAGGTGAGGCGTATTATCTTAACGTTACAGAACAATGATTTAGTTTTGAGAGAAGGGGTTAACTGAGTGTAAACTTCTTCCCCTTTCGGATGTGTAATCAGGCCATTTGTTAATATATAATTTGTAAGTCAATAATATGTCTATCATTCTGACGCCGCTTTAGTTTGTCCAGTATCATCATTATCAAGTTTCATTTCATTATTATTATTTTTGTATTATTGTTTTACACGTTTGAAATAAATCAAATCGGGTGCTCTCGTTAACCGTGAATTCTCTGTTCTCGTTTCTCTTCCAGGAGATCCAACCAGAAGTCGGCGCTCAGCTCTGTGCTCTCTTCCCATTGGACGAGAGCGTGGACGTGCACCAGGTCGCTCGTAGAGTTCGTCACAAGCGCCAGACGCCGTCGGAGCCGCGCCCGCGAGGTCGTCCGCCACAGCGCGAACCGGGAAGGTTAGCCAATCACAGAGCTGCTCACAGAGCTCCTCCCCCTGCTTCCTGTTCTTCTTCTGCTGCTGCCACCACGGCGCCACCTGGACCACGGAGACGCCCGTTAGCCTCCGGCTAGCTAGCATCGAGGCTAGTTAGCATTGCGGCTAGCTGGTTGTTGTTGTTTTTCCAGTTGGAGTTTTCCACCGGAGTGACGCCTCTTAAAGAGTCAGGCAGGAAGTAGACCCTCAGTTGGGAGGTGATGGTTAACAGCTAGCAGAGCACCAGGTTAATCAATAATAATAATAATAACATTTTTCAAAGCGCTCTCCCGAGAGCTCAAAGACGCTTGAAATGAAGTAGTAAGTAACGAGGTTTCACTTCCTGTTGTTATAATTACTCTTTCGTTACAGGAAGTTCATTCAGGGTTTGGCTTTCAGCTGGACTGTGGCTGACCTTTCAGAATAAAAGCATAAAGGACGAGCGACCTTTCAGAATAAAAGCATAAAGGACGAGCGACCTTTCAGAATAAAAGCGGGAGGGAGGGACCGACCCAGCGGACTGTTCTGGTTTTTGAGAGGTGGTGGTTGGTCACGCAGGGGGGGTGGCCTCTGGACTGCAACCAATGAGAGGGAGGGGAGTGTGTGTGGGGGCGAGGCTTCCTCACTTTATCCAATAAGGTAAAATTACAGGAAAAAATGGACAGGATTTAAAAGG
>NW_011341291.1:0-3183 GCF_000735185.1 Notothenia coriiceps
CAGCATTATCGACTATACGATCAGGTAGATCTTCATTTAGAATGGACATAATAAATGAAATATATCTAATTTTATATAAAATGCAAATCAAAGGCATAGCAACTCATTTCATCTGGGTTCCTGCTCATGTTGGTGTAAAGGGTAATGAACAGGTGGATATTCTGGCCAAACAAACACTCAGAAGTATGAACATAGACATAGAAGTTCCACTCAGCAAAGCGGAGGTTAAAACATTCATACAGAAATATGCACAAACAACATGGCAAGATCATTGGGACCTTAGTGATACAGGAAGACATCTTCATAAAATTCAAAGGTATGTGGGGGATGGAAGGAAGGTGGGGTTTAAAAGAAGGGAGGAAAATGTCATTTCTCGGATAAGAATAGGTCATACAGGTCTCAATCATACATTAAGTATAATAGGAAAGCATCCAACCGGAAAGTGTATACACTGTAGCCAGCCAGAAACTGTTGAGCATGTTTTACTGCTTTGCAGGAAATATAGTACTCAGAGAAATGTGTTTTTCCAGACACTGAAGAAAGCAAAATTCCATGACTTGTCGCTATCAGGACTGTTAGGGAAAACATCAGGCAATATATATTGTGAGATTATTAAGTTTCTAAGAGAAATTGATACATTTAAAATAATCTAGAGTTTTGGTTCTTTGTTTTGTTTCTTTTGTTTCTTGTTTTCTGCTTAGGCTCTTATCCACACTCCAGTCCAGTTGGTGGCGGTAATGCACCTACAAGTTGGTTTGCCAACCGCCAATAAACCTGACAGAAGAAGAAGAAGATTTCCCACAATTCCTATAGGTATTGTACTTCCTGGTTAGATTCCACGTAGCTTCAGTGCCGTTAGAGAGCTTCAGATACAAAAATAACTACAAACGAAGACTCTTACGGCTTTATTTATGTATCTTCGACTATTGTTTAGTCGTGTTTATAGACATATTATTAACTGTTATGATAATGAAGCCACAGTGGCGCGTGACGCTGCGTTTACCCTCATATGAAGGCTAGGCTATGCTATCAAGCTAATATCACCAAGACTAGTTAGCAAGTAGTTGTATTGTTTACATATTTCTATCAAGATGTATACCTTATTATCTGGGTTATATAAGTATGTTTTTCAAAAGGACGAATTCTGTGTTTTAATCCTGGGACTAGACAACGCTGGGAAAACGGTAAATGGGATGTTTCTCTGTAGTAGGCCTACAGCTGGGTAAACGCTAACTCGTTGGTCTTCATTGACTGTATTGTTATGTTCTGCATTGTGCTGCACTCATCACTATGCTGCTTCGACGACTGTTTTCTTCTGCTATGTAATAATGAAATAAGTAATGTAATAATATGCCTGTTTAGCCTATGTCATGGCATGTGAATCACTGGATATACATATGTTATTGTCTGTTAAGTTGACAGTTGTCTCTCTTTGCAGACCTTTCTGGAACAGACCAAAACCAAGTTCAGTAAGAACTATAAGGGAATGAATTTATCAAAGATCACTACCACGGTTGGCCTGAACAGTAAGTGGATGTTCCAGTATGTCTTTATTTGTGCTTGACTGCCCAGGGTGGAATACTTTTCTGAAATGCCAGTGAATTGACAATTAGCCCATCTCTTCTCAAATCCAGTAACATGGTTCCTTTGAGCACCTTGTCAGAGGAATGCACAATGACGACTTGAGGCAAAAGCCAATCACACTTCATATTGTGAATCTTATTGTTGTTTCAAAGGCTAACGGAAAACGTGAATTGTAATTTACTAAGCTTATTGTTACTTGTGAACATAGTCATGTTATGCATACCTGCTTTCTAAACTCATTCCACTTCACTCTGTAACTCTTCAGACTACTTGTTTTGGTTGATTCCTCCCACTGATCTACAGTTCTTATTTTTATACTTGTTTCACTTTCGTTCACAGTTGGTACTATTGATGTGGGCAAGGCACGTCTAATGTTTTGGGATCTTGGAGGTCAGGACGAGCTCCAGTCTCTGTGGGACAAAGTGAGTGAAGAATGCAACACCAACAACATAGATCAGGGGTGCCCACACTTTTTCTGTTTGGGAGCTACTTTTAAAATGACCACGCCCAAATGATCTACCTATAGGTCCGCCCATGCCCAATCTGTGTCGCGAGCGGGGGGGTGCTAGTGGACTAAACGGCGGATAAACTGTTATCATAAAGCATTTGCACTTCAGATGAGGAAGTGAGGCCCCCTCTTAACTGCATGAACCCGTATGGCACAATACTACTCACCCTGGCTTACCTGTACGTCAATAAAGTGGCAAATGCCATAGTAAAGATGGATGATAGGCTAACTTTAAAATTAAAATAAATATATATATATATATATTTTTTTTCTCAATGCCATGCGATCTACCCACACTACCTTTGCGATCGACGTATTGGGCACCCCTGCCATAGATGAATGTACATTTCTAAATACACTCGTAACATGAAGTATTACATCCTGGTATATCAGACGTTCCTGACTGTGGCAGCTTCTAGCTACACCTTCAGCAGTTGTATCAAATGGTACCTTCACTTGTATTATTTAGTTGAAGTGTTGGTTACTCTTTGTTTGTTTCTAATGTTCTGTTTATATTTGTCATGTTTTATATGTAGTATTATGCTGAATCCCATGGAGTCATCTATGTGATAGACTCAACTGATGAAGAGCGCCTGTCAGAGTCAAAAGAGGCCTTTGGTGAGTTATGTCTATTATATTTTCAAATCAAATGGCCTGTGACTTTATTCCATTCAAATAACAACATTGTAGTTTAGAGGCTTGTTGTAGTGCAGAATGTTTATCGTCACTTGACTTCATAACATGGTTTAGTGTGTTATGTTAGCTTAATGTGAAATCGATGATGTGACTCTTGTCTTCTGCAGAGAAAATGATCAGCAATGAGGCGTTGGAAGGTGTCCCGCTCCTCGTGCTAGCCAACAAGCAGGATGTACCGGTACTGTAGGATCATTTCACTTAATGAAACCATGTACAGAATTATGCAGTTTTATTTGAAAACACAGATTATATTCTATGTTTAGGCTAGGGCTGAACGATTAATCGATTTTAAATTGAAATCGCAATTGGAAATGATGCAATTATCAAATCGCAAAGCCTGGGATTTGATTATTTATTTTTTTGTTCTTCTTGTGTGTCAGTCATCCACACCAATC
>NW_011341292.1:0-3531 GCF_000735185.1 Notothenia coriiceps
TACGTTACAGATTAACACTCACACATACTATGCAGAAAAAACCCACATGCATGCAGGTCAACAGCGATGACAGATGAGTCACGGACAGGAATAATACTTTAGGCAAAAATCAGCGGAAGAAGGTCAAACTAAATCCTACCCCCAAAACGCAAACACACGCACGCCACAAAAAAAGCAAACACTGATATCTGAATATGTTTTTAAACGTTCACTTTCGCCTGCAAATTCAGTAAGGGAAATGTGCAAAAAGGAAGCAGAAATATCTCTGAAATAACAGTCAGAGGTCACTTCATACCATATTAAGCGATCTGTAAGATATTCCTAAGGATCAATTATTGCATTAGTTCTTCATTTTCCATCAAAATAATACATTCACAGTGTATAGATCTGAACAGCACTCAGAAAACAAAAGAAACACGTCAGATTTCTTTAGCTTTTAATCCATTTTATTTCGTAACAGACTTCTAAAAAGTAACCTGTATTGGTTTTAAATTCAACATACAATAGTCATCATTAAAAAAGCAATCTGAGCGGGAAAGCAACGAGTTGTTTGGACTCTGAAACACATTAGTTTGATCGATGCATTCAGTGTGAATATTGTGTAACATGTTCACCACTTCTTTAACTATATTTCATTAGATTACAGACACTATCATTTATCTAATACACAGAATTGCATTGAGTATTTTTGTGTAAAGCCTACAAAGGAACCATGCTACAATGCACGCTTTATGCATCATCTTGAGGCACTGGGATGTTTACTCATAGCAACGAGCTGAGGAGACTGACAGCCTTAATCAGCGTCTCCACTGCAGTGTATGTCGCTAGGTTACATCAGGCAGAAATCTGCATTGCAAAGAGTGTTATTCTTTCAGCAAACTGAGATACAGCTTCAGAAAATCCCTGCTTATTCCCAGAAAGATGAAGCATTAGGGTTCGTATACATTATACATGTTGGACTTAATGTTTCTTGATGCTTGTAAAAATCAAATGTGTATATGTTTAAAACTCATTGCCTATTTGAGTCTGTAAAAAGAAAACTGAAGATCATTTCCTGGTTGCAGCCTTACTGAAGGAGATGGTTCATGGCTGTGATTGGCTATCTAGACCTTGCTCTTGATTCCTATTGGACAGGAGACTCCAGTCCCGCTCAGCCCACAGTATCCACCTGGGTTTTTGTTCAGGTACTGCTGGTGGTAATCCTCTGCGTAGTAGAATGGTTTTTCCTGGGCTATTTCTGTCGTTATTTCACCGAAACCTTCCTCTGTTAGTACCTGAAAGAAACAGCGACATAGACATAAGATAAATGAATTTAAAAGGACATAAGCTGGATAAAACAAATTGAGTTTTTGTAGCAGAAACAATGGAAGATGACTTTGGTGATCTCTGTGGGAACCAGAGAAGAAAATAGATTATTAGATAGTCGAACAAATACATAGTGTATGATGGGAAACTGTGTTTAGTTGTGTTTTTCTATTCAAACTGCCATGATGTGAGGATTTTAAAGTGGACCTATCATGCTATATTTGAAACATATATTGTAGGCCCATACCTATATAAAACATATCTGTGAAGTTTTTTTTTCGAAAATACCAAACAGATCATGCATTTTAGCCACGCCTCATTTCGCTATATTTGCTCTATTCCAGCCCTGTCTTCAAAAGGGCTGATTCTGTGACTACAGCGCCACTTACAGGCCTGGCATATGTACTACAGCGTCTCCAGCGCTTTCGAGCGGTCTCTCATTCCCCTGATAGGTGGAGAGTTGCCCAAATAGGCGGAGCACCCCTTTTCTGACGTCAGAAAAATTCAAATAATAATCAGATCCGTTGCAGCCCCGTTTTTAGAGATTTGGGTATGGAGGAAAAGAGAGAGGGTTGTGTTTTCTGACACTTGGTGAGTTCCCTGACACACGGGGGACACATATTCATGTATACAAGACGTACAAAAGTGCATTTTGCATGATGCATCTTGTATCATATTTTTCCTTTTTCATGTACCTGCTGTTTTTCTACATTTAAGTTGTTATTTTTTAAAACAAACCTTGCAACTGAACACATCTTATTAGGCTTCATACTGCAAAATACTAATTGTCATCTCATTAAAAAACAGGAAGAAATGTGTCAGTGTTTATGCAAAAAATACACATATTCACAGAACAATCAGTTGGCAATGACACCTTCTCCTGCTTGTGATAAAAATAACTCAACCAGATGGCGTGTTGGTGAATTAAAAGACAAAGAGAAACATGAAAACACACACACACACACACACACACACACACACACACACACACACACACACACACACACACACACACACACACACACTCATAAAATGTCCTGTTGGAGGGGTGTTGCTGCTTTTTAGAAAGTGTGCCTGTTTACAGCACAGCTTGATAATACCATGGGTGGTGGAGGAGCTTCATTTGGTTTAGCCTCTTATCTGCAAAGCTGCCGTTATTCCTCCGACAGACACCCGAAATCCTCTGAACTACAAGTACACCAGATGTATGGTAATCATCCTGCTGGTCATCCTAAATAATGTTAGAATCTTTCAGTCATTCAAACATCGTGTAAACTTTTAGAAATCAGCAACTTGTGAGGGTCGAGTCCAAGCACGAGTCGTTCCGTGTTTATGTTGTATTATTTTATGTGAATGCTTTCTTTACTGGCCGAGCGTTCAGGTTCAATATTTAATATCTGGGTGCTTCATTTGGTTTTGAGCTGCAGTACAATCACATAACTACAATCACAGTAATTAACTGCTCAATTATATGTTACATTTTTTGTAATTGTGGAGCAGCTCTTGCTAACTAACAGACATTGTTTATATACTGCAATAATCTTATGGGAGCTGTTCAAAATGAAAGTTATCTCACCTTTAATTGGTGAGAATGTTGTGTGAAAATATAACAATGAATCCTCGCTGACAGAGCTTGTAACAATGTATTTTTTAATTTTTAGTGTGACTTTAAATTAGCTTGGTCTTGCTTAAATTCTAAATATAATAATTAAAGTCTTCCTGAAATATGATATCATTTTACTCTCATTAAATTATTACTTTATCCTCATATTAGTAAGAAATGATTCTCAGATTTATGGCATACAACTTTATTTTCTGTTGTATTTCCAAATATTTTCCATTTATTATGACATTCTGTGACATTTTTTCTCAAAATAATGAATTTATTTCTGTAATTTACGATTAAAAAAATAAATAAAAATTAATGCCTAAGACTTAAGAGTAATATTATGACTTTTATTTCGAGATTACAATTTAAAAGTCCCCTATTATACTGTTTTCCATCAATATATCACAGGTCTCAGATATATCCAGAGCCTGTCTCTGATCATTGCAGCATTACCCATAATCCCCTCTGTTTCAGCCCTGTTTCCAAAGTGCTGATTCTCTGTCTGTTACTTTAGATGAAAATAAGGAGCCCCTCCCCACGCCCCTCTGAGAGACATTTGGTTACAAAGAACTCAATGGAGCTCTAGGAGGAGATTCAGGTGATAAGGTGTGGGGGGG
>NW_011341293.1:0-1159 GCF_000735185.1 Notothenia coriiceps
AGAAAAAGTTTGAGAAACAATGCGCTATTGGTTTGTCAAAGAAAAAAATGTCTATGCTAACGTTATTATTAATACTAATGAAAAAAAAAAAGTAATCAATTTTTTTATTTTTTTTATTTTATTTTTATTTTGTAATCACCTCGCGACCCCCACTCGGGGTCTCGACCCCCACTTTGGGAACCCCTGGTCTAGACGTATGAACCAGGGGGTTATGAATTGAAGCACCAAAACATTTCAGCATGAAAAACTTATTTTAATTTTCATTGACTTTGTTTGATTTGGATTTATTTACAAATTTGTGTGCATTGTCAGTTGGCAAAAAGTAACATTTTTAAATATATTTTTCCACTTTTACTTTTACTTTACCAATACCAGTCCTGATCATACTCTCAAATATTCATGATTTTTTACACTTTTAATGCCATTTTTCTTTAGTTAACTGTAAGCATGTGTTTTTCCCATGAGAAAAGGGCTGAATCTGAAAGGACTGTGAAAAACACCCGTATGCTTTCAATGGAAACGAATATCTGTATTTTTGGCTTCTCAATTTATTAAAGAGCTTAGGTTGAACTCACACCCTTTCCCAAAGTATATCTTATACATGAACACTTCCTGTATTGTTCCATCCCTCCTCTGTTTCTCCAGGTGCTGTTAGACGGTTACCTGATGGTCGGGATCGATGGCGTCTCGTCTAACGGCTACGACTGGTTCTGTTACCACGCCTCGTCTCACGCCATCCTTCCTGTTGACTTCTGCAAGAAGAACAACACCCCTCTCACGGTTCCTCCAGGTAAATACAAACCACAGCTTTCATACAGTGCTCCTATTTTTTACACAGAAACCACAACGATTGGTTAACTCAATAAATACATCATTTTATTCCTGATTTCTCTCTCTTGGCAGATTATGACGCTCAGACCTTCACCTGGGAGGAATACCTGACGGACACCAACGCTAAATCTGTACCGCCACGACTGTTTAACGCCGTAAGACAGGAAGTCCAAAGTGTTGCATTTGTAGCTGTGCTCTCTCTTTAGAACAGTTTCTGTCCCTCAGAAGGTTTAAAGGTCACCTATTATGAAAAATCCACTTGCTCATGTCTCTTCTACATCAACATGTGTCCCCTCTTCTTCATGTCTCTTCTACATCAACATGTGTC
>NW_011341294.1:0-2791 GCF_000735185.1 Notothenia coriiceps
AGACGTGCAGATGCTATTTTGAACCCGTTGGAGTCTGTTGAGGGATGTAGTGCTGATGCCGTAAAGAAGTGAGTTGCAGTTGTCGAGGCGGGAGGAAATGAAGGCATGGATTAGTCGTTCGGCTGTGGGGTCGGTGAGAGAGGGTAGGATTTTTGCAATATTGCGGAGGTGGAAAAATGAGGTTTTGACTGTTTGGCGGATGTGAGGTTCGAGGGAGAGGGTGGGGTCAAAGATTACGCCAAGGTTGCGTGCCTGATTGGAGGGGGAAACAATGGTGCCATCGATGGTGAGTGTTATGTTAGTGACCTTGCTGAGGGTGGATTTGGAGCCATTAGGAGGAGTTCTGTTTCGTTGCTGTTCAGTTTGAGGAGGTTATGTTGCATCCAAGTTTTAATAGCTGTCAGACAGGAATCGATGTGGGTAAGGGGTGGGTTATGGAGGGATGTGGTGCTGAGGTAGATCTGAGTGTCATCAGCATAGCAGTGGAAGTCCAGGTTGAAGTGGCGGAGTATCTGACCGAGGGGCAGGATGTAAATGATGAAGAGGAGGGGGCCAAGTACTGATCCTTGAGGAACGCCTTGGGTGACTGGCTGTGGCAGAGGAGTGGTTGGGGAGGGAGATGAAGTGGGATCGTTCAGTGAGGTAGGACTGGAGCCATCTGAGTGCAATACCTTCAATACCAATGTCCCTGAGTTGGGTGAGCAGGATGTTGTGGCTCACGGTATCAAAGGCTGCACTCAGGTCGAGGAGGATGAGAATATTGAGGGAACCAGTGTCAGCAGAGGTGAGGAGGTCATTGAGGACTTTGAGGGGTGCAATTTCTGTACTGTGGTGAGGACGCAATCCAGACTGAAGGGGTTCATAAAGCTGGTTGGTTTGGAGATTGCAGTGAATTTGTTTGGCTACAATGCGTTCAAGAGTTTTTGAGAGGAATGGTAGGTTGGAGATGGGGTGGTAATTAGTGAGGGAGGAGGGATCAAGACCTGACCAACCGATCAGATGGAGTATTTCAAGTGGGGTAACCAGGTTGAACTGGGAGAGGCGGCGCTGGGGAGGAGGAGTCAGGAGGTCAAGGGAGATGGGGGGAGAAATGGTAGCGGTGGAGGTTGGGGGAGATGCTTGTAAATCAGATGGAGCTGAAAAGGAGTGGTTAATGGCGTTAATTTTGTCTGCGAAAAACTGGAGGAATGAGCTGCAAGTAGCGGAAGTAGAAGTAGGGAAGTTATCAGCACGGGGTTTGAAGAGCTTGTTAACTGTGGAGAAGAGGGTCCTGGGGTTATGGGAGGGGTCAGTGAAGATGTTGGAGAGGTAGGCAGATTTAGCGGCAATAAGAGCATCTCTGTATGCATTGAGATGGAGTTTGTAGCTTATGTAATGGACTGTGAGGGATGATTTCTTTGAAAGACGTTCAAGTTGGCGGCCTCGCTGCTTCATTCATTCATTCATTCATTCATCATGTGGATATTCCTGGGCATCGTTGTGGTCACAGCTTTTTGTAACTATGACGATAATGTAAATAAAATGTAGATCACGTCCAAATTTGATGCAAATCAATAACCACGGAGGTATGGCTCGGACCGACGTTCACACGCTCACAGACTGTATGTCCCGCTCAGCACAGCTCTATTAATGCCTTTATTTACATGTAATAGTCAGCTGTTTGCATTCCTCTCGCTGTCCACCGATAAACTCTGAGCCAGACTGTGATCCCTGCACGATTTGCCCCGGCCTTGTTTGCAGGTGATGCCCCAGGGCTTAAAGGTTAAATATTGATTGTCTTCTATAGCTACTGGTGGTGGAAGATTTCATGTCATGTGGGATTGCGGGAACCAGTGCAGATCATAGCAGCTTAAAGAACTTGTTACGTCTCATCTGTCAAAATTACAAAAGAGTAATCTTCTCTATTTCAAAGTCAGGGGCAGGTTCAGGTACTATTTGAATATCATTATCCTGAAACAGCAGCCAATATCAACTAAAGGAGCCAGTATACTTCCTTAAAAGTGCTTCTTGGATAGAAAATCGGCAGCTCAAGACTTCCCACTTTTCTGACATCACAATGAAATCTAGGGATGTCTGTGTTCGGCCATTTTTGTAACTTTATGAGCACCAAGCTTCTAGGAGAGTCTATTTTAAAAAGGATTGCCGTTAACTTAATATTTAAACCATTAATGGTGTCTAACTCCTCTCTTTCTGTCTATATATACTTTTTTCCTTTCAATGCAGTCGCACTACAGGTTGTATAATTTAGTTATTTTCCATCATACCCAGAGTTCAAAGGTGCAATGTGCTGCTCACTGGTGTCACGTAAAAGCTCAGTTTGGACTGTTACAGTGTGTTTACTAATCCTGGATGAGGTAAACACACACATGCGGTTGTTTATCAATGGAGGGGGATAAGCTTTGGGAGCACAAAGATCTGTGTGGTAATGGCTGCCTAAATCTGGGTTTAATCCGTGGGCGCTGCAGGCGGCCTCATAAATATTCCCACAGTTTTGGTGGAAATAAACAGTTTCCCCTCACTTTTTTATGAAACTGAAAAGTGCCAAATGTAACCATGTGTGTTTTTCTTTTTTTCGCTTGCAGATGTGGACATCGAGGGCATGGAGTTCACTCCCGGCGAGGCGGACAGCGTGGACAGCATCAGCGACGGCGAGGAGGAGGACCACTACAGCCTCCAGAGCAGCTCCAGCGACACCAGCTACACAGCCACACATTCCCACAGACTGCAGCCGCACCACTGTTAGGACGCCGAGCGGACATCCACCTCCCAACCAGCTTCCTCCCCCACGCTT
>NW_011341295.1:0-2707 GCF_000735185.1 Notothenia coriiceps
GCGTTGCGTGCATGGCTTCCTTCTGCAGGTAACGGGGAGACGCGCTCTGGCGGCGGTCTCGTTCAGGATCCGAAAATACAATTTAAATATTTTGCACACTTATTCCTAGTGTGCCACTGGTTACGGTGCCGCGTGCCAATGCTGGCACGCGTGCCAGGGGTTGCCGACCCCTGCTCTAGGCGTAGTGTGTTCTCTGACAGCAATATGCCGGCCATAATGTCCCTGCACCTGCATAGTGCTCTCCTTTATATAGCACTCCCTGCGGTTCATCCCTCTCATCTGCGCGTGCCCACTAGCCACCTCCTTTACAGGAGCTACAGCTGGGGCAGCGAATGGGGAATTTGTACGGTTAACATTGTGTGTAAGTGTAGCATTTGTGGAAACAAAAGACACTCAGGTTTGGATACAGATCAACCTCATTCTTATTAGAAAAACGTGGTGATATGTGCATTATACAGGGAGGAGGCGGGATTCGCCCTCTCGTCCCGGGCGGAGAGATTTTCTCCCCCCGCCAGGCCAGTCAGATCCGTGAAGACGGGCAGCCCGTCCCCATGAGTGCCGGCATGCCGGTTCCACGGGGTGGAGGGCGCCGCGGGCACGAGATCTCCGTGTCGGCACCTCTCCCTTCGTCTCACCGTCGCGCCGCGCTCCCTCGTCTGCAGAAAAGCCTGTGTCGGAGCGCGCGCTGCGGTGACTCTTCTCTCTACTGAGGTCTTTGAACGCACCGCGGCCCGCCCTCAGGAGAAGGGGGCCGCGAGCGCCGTCTCTTCGAAACGGACATTATGGGACAAAGTGGAATTGTGGAGAGAGATTACTCTTACTATTATTATTATTATTATTATTACTCTGGGATAAATGCACTCTTTCAAACTAAATGCATTTTTCCCACACACACACATCACTCTAGAACTAGAGTTTACAAACGTAAACAATCTGTGTCCCCTGAGCCAAATTATGACTTGTGATGGCAACCAACTTATGTCTATGATAAGGTATGGAACTTCTGGCAGCTATCCTACTTGCTAAAGGCTAGGCAGATGGACTGGAGTATGATGTAATGTGATTTTACATGTTATAAGGAGAGTAAAGAGTGACGCAATTTATAGTTTTAATTTGTACGTCACCAGGTGTAGGACTCAAAGGACTGGGGTTAATGGAGAGGGGAGTTTCGTCACTCCCAGGTCATTACTAGGATCCGGGTTAATGATCCGGATGAATCAGGACTCACCCATTTCTACTTCCTGTCATGTTGTCAGAAAAGGCTAGAAACTCATGGAGGCACTGTTAGGATCTGTTTGCATGGAAAGAATGATCAATGTCGTAAGTAATTACATTTCATTGTTGACATGTTTTTGTTCATATATCAAGGCTTATTTGATTGAAATATGATTAAGAAATTAGGAAAAAGTTAATGTTATATATTTGAATATTTGAGACAACACAAGACTAAAATCGTTTTGCATTCTGTATTTATTGTTACAGTAAAGTTTGTCAACTACGAAAACTTTTTTTTCTTCATTTTGAGTGGAGTTTAGCTTCCTGTTAAGTCTGCGGCTCTTACGTCCGAATTAGAACACTTAACATCTACATACTGTATTTTCTGAGAGCTAAAACCACTAATTATAAAGGAGATCAGATTCCCTTTAGTGACCTTTAAGGCAAAGCTGTTTGTAATGAACTTAACTGGAATATCAAAAGTAAGTCCCTCACGCACACACAGAAACTGACCAGTCATATCTCCTTTAGCTTAACAAAACAATATATACTGTAAATCCTCCTACACACACAATTTCTGTGATGCTGTCTCTAATATAGACATTAACATACACTTACTGATCTTGTTCCCCATACTGTTTAGCCGCTGATCTCTCTGTGAAGCTCTTGTTGGGAACCACTGTATGTGGCTGCATATGCTTTGTGTGGGAGAAGCGAGTAAAGTGAACATATGTGGCTGTATAATCAGCATATCTGAGTAGGCGGCACAGATGAGAACACTTTGGAGAACGATACGGGGATGCTTCGTGTTCCCTCACACCCACAGGGCCGTCACTGAGTTATACACGAGTGAGGGTCGTAAGGTGGGACTCACTCTATGGGTTCAGATAATAATAATAATAATAATAATACATGGGACTTTTATAGCGCTTTTCATGAAACTCAAAGACGCTTTGACAGAGAATTAAGAAAAGACAAACAAAAAAAGACAGAAATACAAAAAGAGATAAACAAAACAGAAAATAGGGGGGGAGGGGGGTGGTCAGTGGTTGAATGCAGTGTTGAACAGGTGGGTTTTGAGTGATGTTTTGAATGCTGTGAGGGAGGAAGAATCTCTGATGGATTGGGGTAGTGAGTTCCAGAGGGTGGGTGCAGCAACGGAGAAGGCTCTGTCGCCCCAAGACTTGAGGTTGGTCCGGGTGGGGAGGGACAGGAGGTTGGCAGTGGCAGATAAGATATACTAGAGATATAAGATAAGATATACTTGAAGATTTTTTTTTTGTTTCCACTCGTACACACACATGCGTTTTTATACAGGTCATGCAGTACACACAGTACACACTTTTTAGAACATGCACATACACACATTAATAACAACTTTTTTTTACTGTCATATAGTATTTTATACAAGTTTTTCCTTTATTCTCTTATTTTTTTATGATTATAATGATCATATAAAGATGTGCCTTTACCTCACTGGTTGTAGAAAAAG
>NW_011341296.1:0-2309 GCF_000735185.1 Notothenia coriiceps
AGTTTGCATTGATTTTCTGACAATCACATTTGTAATATTTAATAATAATGCTGGTGGTTAATTTACCTTGTTGGTCATTTAATATCCCACTGGTGTCCTCTGGTTGTGGGCTGTCAGACGGGGGTTGCGTCGGTTCTGGGCTCTCGGTTGTCTGCAGGAGATCCAACAAAGCCTCTGCACATTCTGATTGTCTTTGTTGGTCTTCCTTGAGCTCCATCCTCTGCTCTCGTCGAAGAGATGCCTCTGATCTGGGCTTACTTGTTGTGTGGTAACCGAGGCTAACAGTGGGAGCCCAGTCTACCGACTCAACGTCACCCAAAGCGCTAGGGCACCCCTAAAAAGTCCCAACAAAGTCCATATTAGACTACAGGTAACTTAAACATGATCAGTATTACTAAGTAAATAAGCATTTAACCACAACCCAATAATACATAAACAAAGCCACAAAAACCAAGTTAGCTAATACCTCTGATGAAGTGGTCGCTACAGACACGTGCATTAGACGACTCTGCTCCTCCCGACCGCAGATGTAGGTTTGAAAGCCATTTTTTCCGGCGTTCTTCGGTTAGCTTCTTAAATTGCTCAGTTTTATGGACGACAATCTTCGGCACTCGGTAAAACCTCTTGTTTTTCTCTCGGCCGGATCGATTGGAACAACCGTAAACTACACAACACACCGGCATTTTCACAATGGTAACAGCAGCTAGATCCTCTGTATAAAAATTACTTCCTGACCTCCAATGGAATTTCGTGCGAAAGGAACGCAGCGGTGTGACGTCAAGTGAAACCAAGCTATTAGAGTTAATCCCTGTCAAGTTATGTTTTTTTTTTTTATGTTAATAGTTTGTACATGTTCAATACATTTGTAACACTGTACACATGAAAGTTTCTTTTTTTTGTTCAAAAGAGGATATTTGAAAGGGAACCGGGTGGGGTGGGGTGAGGCCATTTAAGGCTACCTGAGAAACAGCTTGTTTTGATCCTGACGTTGTTTAATACACCTAGTTTGTGCTGTGCCATACCTGGGCAGTTGTTCACCTGTCTGTTCAAAAAAGTAATTGGACCCCTCCGGAACCCTAGGAGGACAGTGTTGTCCTGCAGGTGCTTCTTTTTTGGAAAAGGGAGGAAGATGTTTCGGAAGCAGATTGACCTTTCTGGTCTCTTCCAATTTCTTCTTGATGGCCCTGGTTTGAGGAGTTTTACATTTGGGCAATGATTCTTTCACACCTTCAGCATGATCGTGGGACGCCTCAATCCCACCAGGGCCCAAGCATCGTCCCACAGTTGTTTTCTTTGTGGAAATGGGTGGGAGACGGGTTGCTTGCTTATAACCCTTAGTGTTCTCTTGGTAGGATAGCAGCTGCTCGTTGCCTTCCATTTTCTGCTTCATGGCCCTGGTATGAGCAGTGCCATATCTGGGCAATGATTCTTCTATACCGTTAGCATGGTATTGGGATGCCTCAATCCCAGCAGGGTCCAAGAATCTTCCAGCATCTACTTTTTTTGTTGTGACAGTAAGGGGGCGGGTAGGCCGCATATCAACATCACTGCACTCTTGGTAAGGCAGCAGCAGCAGCTTGTTTTCTTCCAACTTCTGCTTGATGGCCCTGGTTTGAGTGCTGCTGTACCTGGGCAATAATTCCTCCACAGATTCAGGACAGTACTGGTATGACTCCATTCCAGCAGCGAACAAGCATTCAGTTTCATTCGTTGTGGTAATGGGTGGGAGGGGTGTTTGCTTCTGCCTAACCTTAATGTTGTCTCCGTAAGTCAGATGTATCTTGTTGCTTTCCAACTTCTGCTTTATGGCCCTGCTTTGAGCCGGGCCATATCTGGGCAATGATTCTTGTATCCCGTTAGCATGGCAGTAGGACGCCTCAATCCCAGCAGGGTCCAAGCATCGTTCTGCATCTACATTCTTTGTGGTGACAGGAAGGAGGTTGGTTGGACGCATATCAACATCACTGTTATCTAGGTAAGACAGCAGCAGCTTAATATCTTCCAACTCATGCTTGAGGGCCCTGGTTTGTGCACTTCCGCACCTGGGCAATAATTCCTCGACAGATTTAGGACGGTACTGGTATTCCTCCATCCCAGAAGGGACCAAGCATTCGGTTTTATCTGTTGTGGTAATGGGTGGGAGCGGTGTTGCCTGCTGCCTAACCTCAATGGTGTCTTCATAACTTAGACGCAGTTGGTTGCGTTCTATATTCTGCTTTATGGCCCTGCTTTGAGCCGTGCCATATCTAGGCAATGACTCTTCTAACTTACGTTATAATAGTATTGCTATACGTAAGTTAATTACGTAA
>NW_011341297.1:0-3782 GCF_000735185.1 Notothenia coriiceps
TTGTCGGCGCGTTTTGATTACGTCATCACAACAACACGTTAGGTTACCAAACTTATAGGTGCATTTGTTGTTGTTGAAGGCCTGGCTGTCTTTATTTACACTATTTTGTTGTAGGCCTACTGGCCTAGATGTTTATGCAGTTTTAAAGCACCTTGGCTTTGTTCTGAATGCACTTTGTTGTAGTTATCCTACAGAGAAAAGAAAATGCACTTGACTTGGAATTAATGTACTGTATGCATTCAAAAGTGCTGACTAAATGTTTTATGGACCCATAATAGTGATTATTATTTAAGTTAAGTTTTGCTATAATCATGTCTTTTTCCATAATCAGGCAGCTGAACAACATTGGTAAAAAATCTATATATATATATATATATATTTCTATATATATATATATATATAAAATATATATATATTATATATATATATATATATATATATATATATATATATTTATATATATATAAATATATTTCTATTAATCATTTTCGGCCTTTCGGCATTCGGTTTTCGGCCAACTGTTTCCTATTTTCGGTATCGGTTTCGGCCAAGAATTTCCCATTCGGTGCACCCCTACTTCTGTATTAATTCAACTGAGCAGTGGACGGTTTCTCAACATTTGAGAAATGTTGGACCTTGGAGCCATTCAGAATACGAATGCAGATTTCCCACTCAAACTAATAAGAGGTAGCTTGAGACTGATGGCAGGGTTGTCGAGTCAAGGTGTGCAGATAGACAACTTTATAGGCTGATAAGATGTTTTGCATTTTTAAACATTTTATCAATTTAGCAAACAGTCTTATACTAGAAACACTGTTATTTGAATTGCTTTCTTTAAGCATTTTGAAATTACATGTGTTTCTGTCCAAGAAGATTAAGGATAAAAAAGGGAAATCACCAGGCTTGCTGCCGTCTCGAAAATCTCTCAAAACTCCTCTCTTTCAATTTTTTTCTTTCTTGGGGAATCTTCATATTGATCCATATCCATATGAGATTCAAAGCTTAATCAAAAGAAGCCTTACCTGGGGCTGATATCCATCTGGATGATAAGTAGCGGCCGACTCTCATCTGACTCCCACCATGCATCTCTTCCGTCTGACCTTTGACCATGCCATATTCCAGGTCTCGATTGGTCAACACAGCAGCTTTAAAAAAAATTAGGATTAGGAATTATGGAGGAAACAACCTTATTATGTGAGTGACACACTTCAATTAGCCTGTTGACACTTGACGTGAGACCCTGCGGTTCTACCTTGACGAGGGCTATGAAGACCTCTCTGGTGGACAGATACAAATAATTAGACAGCTATAGGGATAGGACACATAATGTTAAATAATGCTGATAGGGGTGAACACCTGCGTCAAACCTATATTACTTTATAATAGTGGGGGTACGGAGAAAATCTGTATTATAGGACTTGAATGGAAAGTGGGAGAAAGAGGCCTTGTTGTCAGCAGCTGCACGGAAATAATGAATTGCCAAAGTTTCACATTAGTATTTATATGCAGATACATTTCCCTTGTGCATAGAGAGGGGTATAACAAATACCAAAGAAGCCAGGGCTGTTTTGCTCCACTGTGGACTGGAAATATTCACACCTTAGCTATTTATTCCCACCATTGCCCGACTTGCATTCCCGCATTTTGCTGTGCTAGGGCCCCATTGTAAAAAAACATCCTCTGCTTGCTTTTTCAATTTGAGACACAATTCGCAGGGTGAGATAGAGCCCTGTGTCAGAGTACAAATCATCCCAGTGTGTCGGAGGAAATTGAATTTTCTATGAATACGTGATTGGCTGTTATGTTGTGCCCAGCATGCGATGCAACTAATCCTCAACGGTTGTGTTTGTGGCGGGGTGGGTCGCGACAGCTGCAAATGCAAGCATGCACTAACATGCCATTACATTCAACACACACACACGCAATATTCACACACACACCCATGTGAAGAGGCACGTATTTGATGACACGCTTATGAGAAACGGAACCCCAGAGAGTCACAATCACACACTCACAGCATGTCTCCTGCAGCTGCCTGTTTGTGTGTGACTTCAGAGCATGCTGCACACACATGTTGCTGCAACTACAACCTGCTGTACTCATGTGTTGTGTGTATAAGTATTCATTTATGTTTGATTGTTTGCTGCCCCAATAGCTGTGACTCTCTCTGCTGTCACATTTACAAACCACTTGTGGGCCCCCAGTGTATCAACAAACTCCAGTATCAATGCCTGTCATCAGCACTCATGCTAAGGGCCTCTTGAATTCCCACTCTTCAGTCTTTTACATAATGGACACCCTTTGTAGTCGATGCCCCTTTGTTACGAGATGATATCATTTTCCTGTAGTGAGTGTACATACAGACGAGCTAATGCCTTTATGCTTGTCCCCTATATGTTAGACAAAGGCTGGTGGAGGAGTCATTTGCACACAAAAACAATATGATTGCACATGCACATAGACACCTTACAAATACACACCTACTGTACCTAAGCAGACACAGAAACAAGGAAAATATGTTTTTCTGTTTGGAATACTACATGTAAAGGGCTACCAACCCACTGGCAATGATTGTGAGACTCACACAAAACCTTGTTTCACACAAAGTGGAACTTAAAAGTAAAGAGAAGATATAGCAAAGCCCATCAATTAAGGCCCTAAGCATAAGTACATGGCAACTGAAACAAGTAATGCAGTTGAGCAAATTATAAAGTAATAGTATTGGAATTATTTCATACTAGTCATTTTTTGTATAACTATATTAAATAGATAAAGGTGTCCCTTGGAAATAGTTGTTTACTTTAATGGTGACCAAACCGTTTGAGACCCACTGAATAACTTGGAGTAAAGTTAATTACCGTAATTTTCGGACTATAAACCGCGCCTTTTTTTCCCATTTTTCGACGCTGCGGCTTATATAACGGTGCGGCTAATCTATAGATTTGTACAGCTAACCGTCCCACTTAGGGACCTCCTAAATCTATGCGGATTTTAACCAGGTTACAGTCCACCACCTTTAACTCTAGTGGCTTATGGCCGGTCGGCCCCCACCTTAAGCGGCGGCTCCAGCGGAAGCATTGGAGCCGGAAAAGAGTGAGAGAGGTACCGCGCAAAAGTAAAAGTGGAACCGAGAGTGGTACGAGAGACAGAACGAGAGCAAGACAGACAGACATTACGAGAGTGAGACAGTTTGTCCCCGTACCACTGGTTGAAAACCACTGCTGTAGATCACTGCCGGTAGGCCTACGTGCGCTGGGAGCGCACCGTTTAAGTTTGAAAGTTGAAAAGTTTGTGTGTCTGAAACGCTATGTGATACAGTACAGTTTACACAGCACAGTACATGTTCTGTAGCTACTATTGGACTAAATGGTAACACTTGAATACGTTATGCAAATATGCAACTTGTTTGTTGAAATGTTAATAAATGGGAGCTTCCTCAAACAGCCATCTCTTTCCCGACAATCCCCTCTGTGCACGAACCCTTGGTAATTAAACATTAAAACACCTGCGGCTTATAGTCCAGTGCGGCTTATGTACACATCATTCAATTTAGCTGCTGCGGCTTATATTCAGGTGCTCCTTATAGTCCGAAAATTACGGTAGTCTTAGTTGGTTGGACGTTTCTATATTACTCTTTGTATGTAACAGTTTGTCAGTGTTTAACAACTTCCTCCTTATATCTTCAGTTGTGGGATGAAGTTGAACCTGGACTACCTGCTGGAGACGTTGTGGGAATACCTGGCTCTGATTTGCATTTTACACTAAGAAAAGAGGAGGTACAC
>NW_011341298.1:0-1860 GCF_000735185.1 Notothenia coriiceps
AAGGGGTTTTTGGAGGTTTGATGCCTCGCTGAACGTGAGTTGTTTGGCTTTCTTGTCCGCAGCAGCAGAAAGCATTTTCGAATGTTTGAATGAATCAAAGTTGGTCGTCACCGTCGATTTTCTCTTATGCTCCAACACACAGTTGCACGGGGTGCAGAATAGTTTCCCCCCACTTTTTGCCCGGTCTTTAGTAGAAATGTTCGTCGGTAAATGAGATGGATTAGATTTTTTCATCTTGGTGTTTTCTCTATCGTGTGAGCTCCACACGTTCACTCTATACAGTGTTGTTTACATTCTGTGATGCGCGAGCTGATGACGTCACGTCAAGACGAGTCAACTTTTTTTTTTCTCAACTTTGTGTGGAAAAGTGCGGGGATTATGCAGCCTTTTGATAAATATGCGGCCTTTTAAAAATCTGCGCCATTTTGCTGATTATGCGGTAAATTCTGCGATCGCAGAATCGCGTTTTTCTGGAGGGTCTAATCTATATACCACACTACAGGAAAGGGAAACCCCCAAAAAGCACAATATGGCCCCTTTAAACTTAAAAACATTTTGTAAGTCCCTGTAACACCAAGGCCAGAGCTGTGCTACTTCTCTGTACTCCTTTTTGGTCCAGGGGACAACTTGAAATGCTTTTATGTCTTCAACCCAACACTGTGTTTGGTTTGTTTTATCGACACACCAGATGAAATGTGACACACATTCGTTCACATGTATAGCACATCTTAGACACAGTCACGCTGTTTGTCTTTTCTTTCCCTCTTTGTCGCAGACAGAGTTCATCAAAACAGTGCTTAGACAGTCAGTGTCAGTGCAGACACAATAAATCAATAGAGGTCCATAATTTTTAGCCACTACGGTGCAGCTGCCAGACAAAAGGGTGCGTGTGAGAAGCAGGAACGCACCGACAGAGAAGAAGCACTGAGACAGAGAGAGGAGAGATGTGGAGTCAGCGATGCAAAAGAAACGCCGGGTATTGAAATAGGTGTGATACGAAAGCCACAAACTGCCACAAACCGCAAAAAAGCAAAGCACATCAAGAATGACAACACGCTACGATGAGAAGAGAAGAGAACATGGCAGGCAGAAGAAGGGAATAACAATGTTGTCCTCTGTTCCTTCTCTCCTTTAAAGTCTTGTTGCAAAAAGTGGAACGGAGTTGTTGCCTCCTACATACCATCCATATTTGTTTTCACTTCCACTATAAGTCTTACTTTTGAGTCCAATTCCTTCCATTATCTTCCTTCTTTACACACCATTTCAATTCTGTGATCCCGCCTTTCCTCCACCTGCCATACTCCTTTTCCACTATCTGTCTTATCTCTATTTCCATCCTCTTTTGTCTGTTTACCTCTCTGTTCTTCCTTTCACTCCTACTCTCTAACCCTGTTTTCAACTCACTTACTCTGCCTTCTGCTTTGTTTCCATCGTCCTCCTCCCTCTGTCAATCATCTCTCTATCTGTCTCCAAGTTGCATCTCTCTCTCTAGCCTGCTGCATTATTCAGATGTGCAATCTTTCATTTCTCCAAGCTGCTGATTTCTATAGGAGGCCACAGGAAAGTGAACGGACAGTCCAGGTCTCCCATTTATCCTGATTTGCTGTCAAACACCTGAGTGAAGCGTATTCAGGATGATGGAGAGGGGTCGATGGGATTGGGAAGGCCAGATGAAAGGCAAGAGATGCAAAGGGTCATGGAGTTAGAGGACATCTGGTCTTTATCACTCTCCACCACATGCCTGTCTTTTAGCTTGTGTGCCTTTCAAACAGAAGACTAACGTTGGGGATTGTGAGTGTATGTCAGTGGCGAACCGTGTCTATCACAACTGGACCTTCTGTAGACACACACCCCCCCGCC
>NW_011341298.1:1921-3307 GCF_000735185.1 Notothenia coriiceps
TTATAATGTCCGTCTTTTCACTGAATTGTCGTCTTGAAAAGGGTACTCACAACAATTCCGCAACAACTTCATCTTCACCTGTTGTGCTTGTTATTTCAACGTTAAAAACAATAAAACGGCATGAATTGCTTCGTCTCATTCATCTAGGTTCTCTGTCTCGAGCCAGTGAACTAGTGAGCCTTCTAGAATACCCTGGAACCGAGGGAAACTCTGAAAGAACACGCCCATTGGCTACAAATCAATATATGATTGGTTGATCAAACTGTCAGTCCAAACGTAGGCTCTCATTCGGTGCAACGGCCAGGGCATTCTATCAAGGATGTAGAATACCTTGGTTGAAGGATATTCTACCCAGAGACCCAGAACAAGATCTGATTGGTTGCTTTCTTTTCTAACACAAAACCACTGAAATGCGTAGAGCATGGTCCGAGAAGGACAAACAAATCAACGTAACACTGTAATATTACAGATCAACAACACAGATACCATTCTCATTTATTCATTTTATATACATTTTATAACATTGTATTTATATAATTAAATCGATTTTTTGTTTGTTTTATCTGAGTGTTGCAGGGTATTCTCTGAATACCTTGAAGGCCCTGACGGTTCGCCGCTGGTGTATGTACATGAAGGGAATAGAGCCAATTAAAAGGACATAATTATATTTCTTTTATGGGGCCTATGTTTTGTTTCATTCTCTCCTCAAGTAGCTTTATTAAAAATCCTCATTCTTGAGAAATTACTCTCTTTTTAGTCTGAATGTGTTTGAGTGAGACTGTGTGTGATTGGTCGTACTGAAACTTTTACAATTGTATGCAATAACCCTGTTTCAGTATGTGAAATACTGAACCTAGAGTCCGAGTTCAATTACCTGTGTGTGCTAGCGAACGTTAGCTATGAAGCTAGCGAGCGTAAGCTATCTATCTAACAAGCACACTAGCGGAGACACAAAGATATAACTAAAAATAAAAATAAAACACAAGCTAACTATCTAACAAAGTGGCAAGTGAACATTAGCCATCTGTCAATCAAACGTGCTGACGTTATTTAGCCTATCTACTTTCTGAATAGCCTTTTACTATTGTTAATGCTTCTTCACTTCATGCTGTAACAACGCTTTTATGTGCAAAACACACATTTAAAAAAAGCTGCAATACACACACACACACACACACACACACACACACACACACACACACACACACACACACCTTGCCACTACAGCACCATAGCCAGTGGCAGCCTCTTTGATACAGCAAACGCCAAGAGAGCTTAACTCTCAGAACCCTGGACAGCACTCACTCAAAGCTTACAGGGCTAGTGCATGTGTGCGTGTGTGTGTGTATGTGTGTGTGTGTGTGTGTGTGTGTGTGTGTGTGTGTG
>NW_011341298.1:3352-5447 GCF_000735185.1 Notothenia coriiceps
TGCACCGTCTGGTCAAAATGTTAAAACTACATAGAGGATCCTACGAGCCAAAAGGTTGCCCACCCCTAGTGCCTAGAAGTCTCTCATCTTAAATTCCGAAAAGGAATTAGGTTAAGAGTGTTTTGGGGTTGGTTAATTGTGAAATAAATTGGAAGTTGGTATTTTTGTTTGTGTGCTGTTTTTGGGGTTTTCATTGGGTGTGTTTTTTTGGGTTGGATGGGTTGTGTTTGGTTGCTGATAAAAAAATTTAAAACCATGGAAATGACAAGTTTTGAAAAACAAGAAACCCGGCTCACAAAGGGTGGTGCCTATCCTCTTGTTCTAGACAATATACTTAGAGACACACACTACGATCTCTTACAACACATAGAATTTAAAAGAGAACATACATAGAAGATAGATAACATGCAGAGATATTTGTGTTATTAAGACTCTCATATAAGATACATATCCTATATGTGTTTATATATTGTTAGGTAGCTGACTATTGGGTTCATTGTAGCTCTGAGCATCTGGAAGGTGATGTCACGTACCCTACCGGGGTAGTGATTGAGCGGTTTTGGGATGTCACGGGCCCTTCTTCTCTCACTTCTCATGTCTCTCGAGACTGTGTGCATCGAATAAAGAACGCCGAGATCGAATCGGCTAAACTTGAACTGAGTCCACCTTCTGCTGCAGAGAGACGGAAGGTATAAGTCCTGAAGCGGCAGTGAGCCCCAGGGATTTCGGGCCCCATGAAAATATATCACATTGGTTACTTAAACATTTTTTTCTTAATGTTCTAAAATAGCTTGGGCCCCTGTCAGTCACGGGGCCTTAGAATCGTCCTAAAGTTTCACCCCCTTACGGCGCCCCTGCCAAGAGTCCTCCATTTTTTTTTTTGACTATATATCTAAAGTCAGATACATTTAAAATGCTTTGATTCATTTCTCCTGTTATTATGTGATGAAATAAATTCCTTGTTCTAACTTAAGATGGGTTTATTCTTGATGCAAAGGGATCAATGGCATTGTTAGATTTTGATTCATATTTTGGCGTTTTTCACTTATCGGTAGCACCACGGCAACATAAGATGGATATATTGTACCATCATGTTTTTATCATGGTCCCCTGAGTCATTGTTTTAACATTTACATTTATGCTATTATTCACGCTGGAGCAATAAACCGTGACTTGCTTTTGCTTAATTTAACTAAAAACGGAAAGTGTCACTGACAGCGAGAAGCAGTTTTCAAGTTGCTTAAAGTTATAATTTCTAAAATGTCTGGCAAGATTATTTAATTTTTAATTTACGGTCAGCATGTTTTCTTCAACAGCCAATTATATTGTATTGGAATTGATACATTTTATCCTTCATTATGTTTCTTCTTTATTTAATTGTAGTTGCAGATACCACTTTCCCTCTCTGGAAGTTGGCTTTCCTAAGAATGATGAATACAAATAGTTTCCCAAACATGACCACTGCCAATTTCTTCAATTTCAGCAGATTCATTAGTTATCCATGGAAAAAAAGTACACAACAATAAGAAGCATACATACATGTACATGTAACACACTTTACCGAGCCCTGCTCTCATGTAAAAGCTAGCAAACGCTGTTAAATCAGAATGTGGTTGTGATTGTTTCTTTGCATGTTTGCCTTAAAGGTGGGGTAGGCAATTTTGGAGAAACCAGCTCGAGTGCGCTAGAATTTGAAAATACACAACCGGAAAAAATCTGCCACTTCCTTCACAGAGCCCCTCCTCCAACACACACGAACACGCACATGTCCAATGAGGGCACGAGATAAGTTTGTGCACAGATGGAAGGCTGACAGGCAGGTAGGCCATCCAGTTATTTTAGCAGGGCTGGCTAAAATGATTGGTCGTGCTTTTTACAGCGCTACGGCTAGTAACTCAATGAGAGAGTAATGTCAAATGACAGTACAATTGACCAATCATATCTGCCCTCTAAATGGGTGGGCTTTATTTTCGCGGACTTTATTACAAGTTCCGCCCGCTGTTAGGTTTATATACACGTCGTGCAGTGACGCGTCCTAAATCCCGGAAGTAAGCTGCGCTCGGGTTCCCTCGACAAAAAAGCAATGGGATTTCTC
>NW_011341298.1:8618-18747 GCF_000735185.1 Notothenia coriiceps
CTATTATGCTCCTTTTCAGATATTAGTATTTAGTGTCTCTACTGGGACATGTCACCATGCTTTAATGTTCAAAAGGCTCTTTATTTTTCTCATACTGCCTGTGCTGCTGCACCTCTTTTCACCCTCTGTCTGAAACCAGAGCCCTGTCTGCTCTGATTGGCTAGCTGGCCGGCTCTGTTGTTATTGGTCAACCGCTTAGAGATGTCCCGCCCCTTAGCCTATTATGTACAATGTGTTGGAGCGCTAGCCAATAGAAGCACGAGTGTTATGATGTTGCTATTTTCCGGAAGTAAACAAAGGAGTCCAATGGAGGCGTTTCAGACGGGGGGGGGGGGGGAGTGTGTGGGAGAGCATACTCCTTCTGGAGGTTACTTTGGAAGGTCAGCCTTTACAGATGTACATGCACACAAACTTATATAACAGAGGAAAGGGAAAACCCCAAAAGCATAAAAGTGTGAGGATCCACAGTGCGGCCTTCCTCTTTTTCCTCTGTTGTTGTCTGTCTGTCTTCCTGGCTGGGCGTGGCTGACCTACATTTGGATTTCCGTCTCCACACCGCTCCAGCTGTTGATCATCTCGCTGATTGCCACTACTCACCTGCACCTGCTTAAAACCCTGGTTCTCATCCTCAGTCTTCACCAGTTCTTCGTTTATTCTTCAGTGGTAAACTAACGCCCGGGCCTACTTAGCATTGTTTTGCCTACTAAACTTTTGGATGCACCTAGTGAGAGCGTTTACCTTCCTAACCCTGCTTCTTTCCTGTTTCCAGATCCACACACCTGCCGCTCCGCCTGCCACGTCCAGCCACCTCCCTGGTCTGTCCTGCTCCTCGTCTCCCCTCTCTGAGTTCCTCGTCCCGGCCTGAACCTCGGTTCCAGGATTCCCCTTCAGCGTCCTCTCCAACTCCTTGACTGTGCCGTGGTCTAAATAAAGCCCATTTTTGACACTTCACCACAGTTTCAGTCTAAGTGCTTGCATAGTGGGTTCTCATCTCCAGTCATTCCACGTGAGGCCTAACAAAAAGGGTCTCTTTAAGAGTGCTACCTCAAGATTTTTGGCACTTATTGTCCTAAAATATAGTTTACTTCTCATCTATTTTTAATACCAACACTAATATATTGTTTCTTTGTAAACTTAATAAACAATGACACACATAGCCAGAAACATTACAAGCCATGCATGAAATCGCATACACATCCATAAGCAGACAGCCGTCCACACAAACAAACATACAAGGATGTCCTTTGTTGCAAAGTCAAATTCTCAAAACTCAAACTATTTTTTTACTTGTCAGTCAGACATCCACATTACACCGGCACTGTGTAGTGATTTAATTGTATTACTTTCTCCCTTGCCTTACTTGATCTGATTTTTGGTGATTTTACAAATTCTAATTAGCTGCTGGTTTTATCATTATAATAATATTAACAGCTTCCCAATAAACAGTAGCATATTGAATAGTCAAGGTTGGCTTTTTGAGGTCAGGAAGTAAAACAAAAGGCCCCGTCTTATTTGCTGAAAGTGTGACCTCGTGATTAAAAGTTTGTGCTCTAAATCCACAACAAGCCCTTGTTCCACTTTGTTTTCCAGTGACGTCAGGGTGGCATTTAGGAAGGATTTGGTCATCATCCCCATCTTAGTTACTGCGGCTAATATTTTCATCATGGTCTGAGACGGGGGATTTATGTGATGAGGATGTTATTAGACTGTCTGTAGGAGGGTACGGAGGTATTGGACAACGGATCCTGAAGGGGTTCAAATCCTAAGAAAAGCACTGAAGGCAAAGCTGTGTTACGTAATGTACACACACACAGACGATAAGGAGAAAGTGGGGATGATTGTCCTCTTGTCTCTGCTGCTCTGCGGTTGGTAATAGCAGCAGAGAGTCACACAGCACATCCATGACTCATGGCAAGTCACCATCTGCTTCCAGCCAGGGACGAGCTTCACAGGGAGGGCATGATGCAGAAGGTTCCGGTTCATCTTTCCTCCATGTGCCACCCTCCCCTTTGTGGAGGCCCCTGCCAACTGGTGAGAGTCCCTTGAATAATGACATGGATGAGAAAACCTTGATGGCTTAAAACCCCTCGACATGACCACATGGAACCCTGTGTCTTTGCAGTGAGGACATTACCAGCTTAATCATGTTTATTTTCATAGACATGCTGTTAGACTAATAGGTTACTCATACCCTATCTTATCATCTACTTTCCCTACCTCTCTTGGATCTCTCTTAGTTTGTCTTTCTCCATTTTAATATTTAAATTAGCACAGGCTTGCCATTCACTAATGGGCTTTTACATTGACTGTGTTGTATGAATCCGTTGGGGTTTAGGTGAGCAAAAACTGTAGTTTAATGGTATTAAAAATATATTTTCAAACCAGATCAGATGTAGTTGCAGTGATAAGAAGCATGTTTGCATTTAAGTGGCAATAGATACAATTAAAACTAAGTTACAACTAACTATAAAGCAAGGTATCTCGGTATCAGTGTCAGTATGTATAAAATGGAAATGCATTTGCATTTATACTGCTCCCTTCTAGTCTTTGGACCAATCAAAGTGCTTTTAAACTACATGCCAACATTTACCCATTCACACACATTCACACCCTGATTGCAGAGCTGCCGTACGAGATGCCAAACTGCTCATCATCTAATCTAAAGCTCATTTACACACACTCACAGACTGATTGCTGTGCCTTGTGGAGCATTTTGGGGTTAAGTATCTTGTCCAAAGACATTTGGCTTCTTCCCTTTATTCACAAAGTTAGTCTTATTGCTACTTAGTACTGAGCATGTGATGGTTAATACGTTATCAACTACTACTCAGCTTAGTGTATAATTTATGTTTTATTCAATGTGCTTCATCCATTCAAAGTAGCACATGGTATCACAAAGTTAGATTTCTCCATACAAAGTTAGGTTATCAACCTAAAAGAAAACACATGATACACAAATTACAGCATATACAAAAGTCTGTAAACACATATTTAAACCAAAACACTCACCGGCTGCCCGTGTGTCCTGTGGCTGATCAACACATTGAGTGACATACATTTCGCTGGCCTTTTTTAAGATGTCTGGCGGTCCCTCATCAAATGAGTCCCAAGCAGTGGCGACTGGTCATTAGGGGCAGGTGGGGCACAGCCCCACCTAGTGGCAGCAGAAAGTATTAAAAATAATGATTACAAAAAAATGCAAAAAAAATTATATTAAATATATTTTAAGATCATGTTTAATCATCTGATTCGTCTGCACATTGCTGTTTTAGTCTGTGTTTTTCTAATTAGTGTCTACAGTGTGTGCCTATTGAGCTGTTTAGAGCCATGTGGGACAAAACCCGATCATGCCCTCCCTCTCACTGTCTAAGTGAACGGTGACTGTAAAAACTACACTTCGCATGCTCAGAGTATTGTCCTATTTAACCTGTGTGGCAAAAAAATAATGACCATAGGGGCAGAGTGCTGCCATCCCCACCATATGTCATCTCACATAATTCAGAGCTGATTGGCTGTAAGTACGTGTGCCGCGAAAAGTGTGGTGTGTGAAGAGGAGAGAGACGCGTCCCAAAACCAGGAAGTAAGCTGCGCATGGGTTCCCTCCACAAATAGCAATCAGATTTCTCCATAGGATTTTAGAAAATAGCTCAAAATAAGATCTGTGGAAAACGTACCTTTGAGATAAATGCACGTTTTGTTCAGCCAGATAATATCCACATGTCTACCCTACTTTTATAATTTTCGAATCATAAATCTATCGATTAGATAAGATTTATGATAGACTTTTGAAACTACAAGAAGATAAGGAGGACTTTTACAAACAAGTAATAGAGATTTTTGTGCAGAAGGATAGCCCAATGGACTTCATCTTCAAGTCAAGGTAAGACCAGCAATTTTATTGAAAACGGGATCTTAGAGAACAATTCAATATTTAAATGATAAAATTACATTTTTTGGGTATCCTTTTGTTGAACTGTCTGTTTAAAATTAATCGAAGCATCAGACAAAAAAAGCTTTTGAAAATAATATATATTTTGATTTAGGTCAAAATATTATATTTGTAAACCTGAAGAGTCAGTGCCAGTGCCTCAC
Organism: Notothenia coriiceps; assembly: GCF_000735185.1. Lineage (NCBI taxonomy): Eukaryota > Metazoa > Chordata > Actinopteri > Perciformes > Nototheniidae > Notothenia > Notothenia coriiceps. Next base: position 12,711 of record NW_011341298.1, read on the forward strand.
CAGCCATGAACCTCACTGCAGAAGCTTATATATAGACATCTAAGTTTTCTGTGCCCCACCACTTTTGTACATATAGAAACGCCACTGCGTGGACGTAACGTAACGGCTCCATGGATTGGTCCATCGCTATTTGAAAATAAAAACGCAGTATAAATATCACCTATATAGTTATGTAAGGTCCGAACCGGACGGAAAATTATTCAATATACATGAGAGATCCTTTGTATTGTGAAGGCAGAACTAGCACTGCTATGTCACTGGTCAGTTTTAGACTATCGCTAATGTGTCTAGACTAGTTGAACTTGTTATCAATACATCAGTCTGAGATTTATTCAAATTTACTGCATTATACATTTGTAATATCCAGATTACAACAAATTTCGTACCATGTACATTTGTAAATACTGCATATATGACGGAAAAACTCAATTGGTAGCACATTCATATACAATCATGTACAGGACAGAACTGTCTATAATAAGTATTTAGTATCATGGCGGTAAGAACTTTCTGGAAGAAACTTATACTCTTTGATATACAGTATATTTCTATACTGACCTTTACACTGTCCGGATGTTTATCACTACTCATGCTGATCTACTATAAATATGAATAACATTCCCCATAACGAGTAATTAACGAATAGTCTATGCGTGTGGTAACTATAACAGCGCAACGACCGATATTGACGAAAAACTGATTCTATTAAAATGTGTTGAGATAGATACAGCATTGTAAAACGTATCTATGCACGACTTTTCCATACGAAAATTCCTAATATATTCAAAAGCAGATCCAAACCACAGTGGTGAACATATGAATGTAAATAAGTCCCAAATTTTTATATGCAATTATGCATGATATCATTATTTTATTATTCGGATACATGCCAATTACATGTGTACATATGTTATATTAGTATATATGTATTTTAATTTCCAAAGAAAGATAGTTGAAATACTATTAGAATATGATGAGATCAGAAATGACCTAGTATCTGTTTTCGATATAGATATATATGCATTATTGTTCTCGCTCAATATTTTAATTTCTATTGTGCACTCCCAATCAATATTATCAAACTATTGTTACCGTTTATACACTTTTAAGAATGGCGTTTAATCATTTTTTGAGAAATGGAGTTCTTATTTTAATTTTTATCTTATTTTGGGTCTACACACAGATGGATACAAATGTTTATGTTCAGGTAAAATGTTGTATACACAGAGTACACACGCAGAGCAGAGAGGTGGTGTTTTGTAAATCAACCAACGGGGACGAGAGCTGCATTCAGACGATCAGCTGTGCGCGCGTCATCCGCAAACAGACGTACTTCAGTGACGCTCCGGAGGAAAGGACGTCCCCATTGCTCTTAAAACAAATTTTGCCGCTTCGTCGTGGTTTTCCTTGCGTCTTCTCTATGTTCCCTGATGGGAGGGACTAGTCGCAGCGGAAACGACGCAAGTGAGGGCGCACAGGATTCCATTTAAGCCAAAAGTGAGACGCAGCCAGGGTGGGTATAAAAGGGGTCATAGGTGACTGGAAAGGCGAGGACACAGGAGGAAAGAGCATACCGATTTACCAGCCGGCAGATGCCTCACCAGAACCATTAAACTGTACAACTTAAACCTTGGGTATGTAAAAGCTAAAATACCAACATCATTATAACCTGCACCAAAGGCCCGGGAAATCGTCATCTGTTTGTTTCTGCCATCTGGATCACCCTCCAGCCTTCTCTGAAGGTAATTGGCAAAGGATATAGGACATCGTGGAATAATAGAAATCACGGCATTACATTAAGCCTGGAATCCGCACGTCTACGATGAAACTGGAAGTAAGATCACCTCACAATGGATTAAGGATACATTGTCACCCGGACAACTAATTGGATGTACTCTCACAACTGACACCGTCATTCCGGATCAGCTGGACGACACGCCAACAATCAGCTTGGAGATTGTCCCCCACCTGCGCTCATCAAGGCGGCGAATGGAGACGCGAGAGCCAAGGCTGCGGAAGCGCAGTCATGTGCCAGAATTTACCTGGATTGTATATTGGATACATTTAACGCTGTATTGGACAATGGGCAGGGTTCTCAAACTTTTTCTGGTCCTTTGCGAGAAAAAAACGAAGGTCGGGCACCCCAACACAAATCAGGTCAGGCTCAGTGGCGGCCGCCAAGATATTTATTTTGGGGTGCTGTGGGGCTAGCTTGACGTTTCATACTGTAGAGGGTGTTCAAACATTTAGGGTTTCCGATTAATGTACGGTCGCTACAAGTTGGGAACTGTCTACTCGCAACACTCCCCCAAGCAAATACACAGTGTGACAGTTTTACAATGACAGGCTCGAGGCATATAGGCGTTAAGCAGGGTTAAGTTCTATTTTTATAGGTGGGTGTGTGGACCTCACATATGGGGCGTACCGGGGGCAAGCTCCCCCGGGAGATTTATCTTTCTAAATATTGGAGTTAAAAGCATCGATGCTGGTGCACTTGAGAGCAAAATGAAGAGATCTATTGCGATACCTCTCTCAACACCCATATGAAACAGAACTGTAAACAGTTACCTTTTTCTTTAATGGATATTTTACAAATCACCCTTTTAAACTTTATCAATTTTTTTACTGTCATATAGTCATTTCATAGCCTTCTTTTCATTTATTCTCTTATTTTTATAACTATAATGATCATGATAACCAGTGTGCCTCGGAAATAATTGTTTACATTAATGGTCAAACCAAAACGTTTGAGACCCACCTGAGATCAGCAATTGGACTAAAGTTAACTAACCCCCTAACACTCAGAGAGTCTTTAGTTTTCACACTGAGTTTCTCAGTCTTGAAAGGAGAGGACACTCTCCATTAATCCCATTAGCTGTAGCTTCGTAGCACCAGAACGCTAACACAAAACCTCTGGTACCGGTGGCGCTCTCTCTCCGCTCATGGCACGCACACAAAATGCTTCGTTTCCACACACACACAGAGCCAAGGCTTTAAAGGTCCATTCCTCATGCTTTTCCGGGCTTATTCCCCATCCCCTTGTGTGTTAGTGAAGGTTTTCTTCTGCATGTAAACGGTCTGCAGAGTCAACCCTCAAAGGTTACCCTGTAGCGAGTAAGAACTCTAACCAGACGAAAATACCTCCCGCCAAAAGCGCCCTCGTTGGAGATACCGTCACTGTCCATCTGACTTCCTTCCGGGTAACTCATGATGTCTCGTTACCCGGAACGAAATGGGACCAATCCGTGGAGCCGTTCACGCTTAGTCCGCCCGGCCGTTACGTAATGACAGATTGGATCCAAATTGACCAATCCACAGGACTTCCTCAACACACACACTCAGTGGGCAGGCAGCTCTGCTGATTAAGTCCTCCCTGGCTGCAGCGCTGATAAACAGACAGTATGGGTCGACGAGACAAAACATTCTCTACTGCAGACCCATATCTCAACAGCGTTTATCAAAACCTTTTTCTTAACTCAAATATCAAGCCACACATTATTACTTTTACTTCGGACTAAGATGACTTCTGTGTGTAAGCATCACGAGATGAAGTTTGAGATGCTGATTTAAGCTGTTATCGCTAAACAAGAGAAACCACAACCAATCCACGCGAGCTCAGCGCCATTCAGACGTCCCGACCAAATCAGAGCACAACTGTGACTCACAGAGGAGGGTGGGGGCTGGAGCTATTGGAGCTATAACGAAACCGTTAAAGGCAGAGAAGTGAAAATCAATCAATCAATCAAATGTTTTATTTATATACCCAATAATCACAAATGTTACATTTGTTCAGTGAGACTATCACAGCTCTTGTACAGAATATCAGTATGACAATACGACAACCCTCTGTCCTTAAGCTCACATCGTACAAGAGAACAACTATCCAGAGAAAACCCACAGTTTAAGGGAAAATGGGAGAAAACCTCAGTGAAGAGCAACAGAGGAGGGACCCTCTCCAGGACGCGACAGACGCTGCAATAGCATGAACTACCGTTTGTAAATTGCAAAAGATATACATTGCACACTAGGTAGTCCCAAATGTTTGGAAAGCATGATGTAGTAATAATGGAAGATAGAATCCACGAGGATATTCCATCCAGGACTTTATGATCCCAGGACCACAGCCAAGACTCAAGGCTCAGGATCGTGGATCACATGAACACAGGGAACCAGCAACAGGATCATCCATGACTCCGGATCCCGGGCGTATATAACGACACAAAAAATAAAGAAAATGTTAAGGGAAGCTGGGATTAAATCGGACATGAGAGTAACACAGGGATATGAGACAGAGAGAAGGAAAGAAGTAAGATGTCCACCGACAAACTAAGCCTATAATCCAACAGACAAAACTCAGGGCATGAATACTAATCAGCCCTAACTATAAGCTTTATCAAAAAGAGACGGTCTGTAAGACGCACTCTTAAAAGCAACGGATAGGAGTGTACTGCAAAGTACCGAACCAAACTGGAAGACTGATTACCACAAAAGTAGGAAGCATATAGATAAAAAGAAAGGCTCTGGGCTCCCATATGTACACATATTTAGAGACTTCTAGAACACCAACAAACAACCATGCATATCTATCGAACAGCGACAATAAAGGGTAATAGATACGAGTTTCTTTGAAAAGGGTAAAAGATGGCGCCTAGCCCATCTAGGGCTATTGTAGGACGAGAAGAAAGATTTTATAAAATATTATCCTGTGTTCTCTTAATACGGAGAAAGGCCAAAGTATAAGAGCAGCCAGAACAGGAGTATGAAAAGTAATATAGAAATAATCAGTGAATACACAAGTAAGATTTATACAGAAATAGACATGTATGAGAAACACAAATGATGAAAGAAATTATAAAGGAAAATAAGAGAAATAATATAAAATCATAATTCATAAAATAGAACCTCAACAATAGAGAATATAAGATCAGTGGAAATAGGACCATAGCATAAAGAGGGCACTTTAATAGAAACAACAAGAGAACCACAGAACGTAAAATAAGACAACTGATACTGTAATCAATAATATTCTATCTAAATCAAATAATCTTATCAAATTATGTATTTTAATTTTTTTAATAACCATAGCATATTATCGTCTGGTCTCTCAATCCCAGCATGTCCAGGGACTCTGCCGCACCCACCAGGGAAGGAGGGAGCACCCCACGACTATAGTTGGCGGAAAACCCTTTTTAGTTAAAATGGATTTTTAATGCTGCAAAATGATGTTCAAGCCTGTTTGAAAACAGAAACGGTTCGCCAACGGAACAATAACCAGAAAAAACGAAAACTTTAAAGGAAACAGTGAAAACATTATGCCTGCATTTCTGAACGTTTTACGTTCAACAGATGGCGCGCGTGTTGGAAATGGGATCTTTTGTTTTAATGGGAAAAAAAAGGATTAGCCCCAACACCCAATTGCAGAGATGGGAATTGTGGCTTTGTTTTTGGCTTCAGAGGGGGGGGATAAGTTTACTGCCTATCGAATCAAGGGGATAGCAAAAGTTTTTGAAGTTCCCACTGAGCCCAGCTGTCGTTGTTGGTCCCTACAGTAAGCAAACACTTTCACCCCAAATTTGCCTCCGGTGGATTTTGTTTTTCACAGTAATTTGAATTATGTTAACGCGCTTTATAAAAGCATCTACATGAACATGTACTGTTTTCAATTGTAATTTGTTTCTTTTGTAAACTGTTTTGAAAAAAGAAGAGACTTTAAATGCAAACAAGCCTATAAATCAAGGAAAGACTGAAAAAGAGCTAATAAATTCAAAGGACAATGAAAATTAAATACAGTTTTTTTTAAACTGTTGCGGTGAATAACGTTCTGTTGATGATTAAAGGAAAATCAATGAGTCTTTGGTGGAACGCTTCCCACTTTTTGGCCCTTGGAGAAGAATGGAAAAGCAAAAGCAAGTGGCTTGCAACAGAATGAAAAATTTATTTTTGGGAAATACAAGATGTAAAATTGTGGTTAGCTTGAAGGTGGGACGTTTCTTAAACACACACTCTACTATGGGAAGTGCCATAAACAAAAACAAGT
>NW_011341298.1:18792-26551 GCF_000735185.1 Notothenia coriiceps
AGTCAATTGTCTTCTGGGAAATGTCAATTTGAGACACTGATGCGCCTGAAAACAGGCTCAGGGCCGCCCAGGATTATTGAATGAAAGAAATACATAGAAAATAATGAATAAACAACGAAATGAACTGAAACCCTCACAGTAATCGCTTAGAATGGTCCACCTGCCTTAATATTGAATGTTATAGTTGGATGATGGAGGATTTGGGACCCTATTTATGCTCATTATCATGTTGATATTTGTATTTTGTTCCTCTACTGCTTTAATGTTCAAAAAGCTCTTTCTTTTTCTCATACTGCCTGTGCTGCAGCACCTCTTTTCACCCTCTGTCTGAAACCAGAGCACAGTCTGCTCTGATTGGTTAGCTGGCCGGCTCTGTTCTGATTCGTCAACCTCTTAGATGTCCCGCCTCAGGCAGGGGTGGAGTGTGTTTGACAGAAACTCCCTCTGTAGGGAACTTTTGGCGACGACTACCATTCACCACAGGAAACAGTGAAACGCCCAAAAAGCACAACAGGGCCTCTTTAAAACTGTTGGGTGGTCTCCTCTAGAAAACTGCTGATTATACGTTCCATTTTATTATGCAAATGCAGTAGAAAGAATAATATTTCCCTTTAAAAATGAACTGGAGTATAAGTAAAAAAGAGTATACGAAACATACAGTAAGCCTCAAATAAGAACACTTTTGTTCCAAATGCAATATCCAGTCCCAGCGTCGCTTCTAGAAATGTTGGTGCACAGCTACACTGTTATGAGGAAGCTATCTGCAAACGTATCATTAATCAGAGCAACAGGGTGAGGGGGTGTAGCAGCCGATTGAACTCGGGTGTGAACTCAAACAGTCTCTCTCAGTAAGTTTGCCTCTTCCTCTCAGAATTTCTCCCAGATAGTCTCTCCTTTTTCTTAATCTTCTGCTTATTGAACCCACAAACCATAAATCTTTTCCTTCGACTATTATTGTGTATTTCTGGCTTTCTTTGTGTACTTCTTCATTCAGTTCGAAGCAACACTATTTATAATGTTGAAGCTATGTTAGTCTTTTTCTTCTTCCTCTCTGTTTCACCCTTTTCTTTTCGGTGTTAGTCCAACGTTTCTTTCTCCTTTTCCTCCCATTTCTCTCGCCTCCTCTCATCCAGCACATCCCGGTAACGTTTGGCATGTGTCTCTCACTTCATAATTTGTATTTCTCTTGCCGATATTGTCACTCTCTTTCCTCTCTGCGAGCTCTGTCTCGACTCTCTCCCTGATGAGGCCAGCCCCTCCATGGTGATGAGGCCGACAGAGGGTGATTAAAGTGGAGTCTCATCTGGTGGGAAAACTGACCTCAATCAGAACTATTCTACCAAGAAGACGCTATCCCCTCCTCTCTGTTTCCCTCCATCCATCCCACCTACCTACTCGCATCCACCATCCTTTATTCTCCCTGACCCGCTCCCTCACCATGTCACTGCTCCCCATCTCTCATCTTCCCTCTTGTGCTTTCTACTCTCATTTCTCATCTTCCTCCATCCACTCTCAGTGATCACTCTCAATTTGTCATCATCGGCTGTATTGTTCTGTGATGGTAATCTGTCCTTCCAGGGAACTTTCAAATGTGATCATCAGCTCTATGCAAGAAAGCAGATTCACGAAAAGTCCACTTTTTAGACTTATATCAACCTATCCTTCCTTCCTTCCATCCATCCCTCCTTCCATCTATCCATCCTTCAATCCATCCATCCTTCCATCCATCCTTCCATCCATCCCTCCTTCCATCTATCCATCCTTCAATCAATCCATCCTTCCATCCATCCTTCCATCCATCCCTCCTTCAATCTATCCTTCCCTCCTTCCCTCCATCCCTCCATCCCTCCTTCAATCTATCCATCCTTCCTTCCATCCATCCCGCCATCCCTGCTTCAATCTATCCTTCCTTCAATCTATCCTTCCATCCATCCCTCCTTCAATCTATCCTTCCCTCCATCCCTCCTTAAATCTATCCATCCTTCCTTCCATCCATCTCTCCATCCCTCCTTCAATCTATCCATTCCTTCCATCCATCCCTCCTTCCATCAATCCATCCTTCCATCCATCCCTCCTTCCATCCATCCCTCCTTCCATCCATCCTTCCATCAATCCATCCATCCCTCCTTCAATCTATCCATCCTTCCTTCCCTCCATCCCTCCTTCCATCCATCCATCCATCCTTCCATCCATCCTTCCATCCATCCCTCCTTCCATCCATCCATCCCTCCATCCCTCCTTCAATCAATCCATCCATCCATCCATCCCTCCTTCAATCAATACATCCATCCTCCTTCAATCAATCCATCCTTCCATCCCTCCTTCAATCAATCCATCCCTCCATCCCTCCTTCAATCCATCCCTCCTTCAATCAATCCATCCTTCCATGTTTTAAATACATATTTGTAATTGCTTGTGTTGCAGTAGTTTTTGAATTGAATATAGAAACACATAATAATGAGGGTGATGTTGTGACGATGTGAAGGTGATGAGTGATGCTTTGTTGAGAAGAAGAAGAAGCTTTAATAATCCCCAAGGGAAAAATCAGTTGTTCACACTTAGTAGATGACTACACAGTAAACATACACACATGTTAAGAAAACATAAACAAATGTTGACATTACATTACATGTCACTTGTTAGACGCTTTTATCCAAATCAACTTACTGTACTCAATACTGTGGGCAATCCCCACAGGAGCAATTTGGGGTGAAGTGTCTCAGGGACACACGACATGCTGACTGCAGTTTGACTAGTCCACTGCGCCACAGCCTCCCGACTGTTGTTTGCAATGACCCCATCTTGTCTCACCGCAAGACCAGACCCAGGTGATCTGCCCTGAATCAGTGCTCCGATAACAAGGAAGAGAAATTATGTGATTTCTGGAACACACAGTATATTACTCTCTCATTTATACCTTCAAAAATATAACACATAATATTCCATCTAAAGTTCCTCATCCATGAATGGAAAAACATTTCAGAATTTAAACGTGCAATTTTAACATTTTTCTACTCATTCATACTTTCAACTAGAAACTTCTTTCAAAGTTTGAAATGTTCCACATTTTCATTCTAGGTGTAATTCAACTTTAAAATCCCATTAATATTTTTTTTTACAAATGTGCAGCCTGCTTTGTAGCTCAGTAAAATGTCCGTCAGATTTTTACATGTGTGTGTATTGGACAGAATATTCAGAGTTAGTGTGGATGCAATACGGCTAGAATGGATCAGAGCTTTTTAAAATGTTCAGAAAATAAACTGTTAAACCTGGTTCCATTTCTACAATTTCCTCTTTTTATTCATTTGAGGTCAAATCATCAGAAAATGTGTGCCAAACTCATGGAAGCAAAGTTGAACATTTGGCCTCAAAGGGACTACAGCTCCATCCAACTGTCCCACAGAGCCGTGTATTAACTGTGACCAAACTTTTCTGGAGGACATCTTGGGACGACCATTTTCTTACATGGTCACATGCTAACTTTTTTGACATCAGTGGGTCTTAAATCCTCACGACTAATAAATTAAGCTAAATAGTTACAGTTACTGACCAGGAAGCAGGGGTATGGGTTGTGCAACTCAAATCAGTCTCTATGAGCCTTATTGTCTGAATGAGGTCATATCAATCAATCAATGTTTATTTATATAGCCCAATATCACACATGTTACATTTGTCTCAGTGGACTTCACAGTTTGTACAGAATATCAGTATGACAACACGACCCCCTCTGTCCTTAGACCCTCACATCGTACAAGGAAAAACGTCCAAAAAAGGAAAAACCCCACAGTTTAAAGGGGAACATGGGAGAAACCTCAGGGAGAGCAACAGAGGAGGGATCCCTCTCCCAGGACGGACAGACGTGCAATAGATGCCGTGTGTATAGCATATAGCAGTTTCATTGGCTTTAAGCATTGGACAATAAAACTATACAGTTTTGTTTTCTTGACCAAGGATACGTTGGCCTATTACCATTAAGCCCCCTCCTAAAAATAACTACTAAAAACTTGCTTGAGAACTTTGAAGGCCATTGTCTCAAACTTGTGTCTTGATGAACAGTCATCAAGTGCTTCAACATATTTGGAGATGTGATCGATTTTGATGAGCAGGTCACATATGCTAGTCTTAGTCCCCCTCACTGCCTTTGATCAATATTTGCTCTACTTGTTTCTCTACCGATGTTCACACTTACATAATCAGTCTGTAATTGCATTTTAAAAGGAACTATTGACTGGTTTGTGTGTCAATCTCCAATGAAGTAGATCCCAGTTTCCTTTATAGATGTCAACCGGTTGTGTCGGCACGATTCATCCACAAACCAAATAAAACACTTTCCCATTTTAGCTCCGCGACATGTGTGTAAATCAGTGTCATAATCTCACCTCTGCCATTTTCCAGAGTGTGTTGACACGATGCTTCCTCCTCACGATGTTCCTCTCACCTTCTTTAATCTGCCGCTCATTTAGGGCAGCCATGCACACTGCAGTCAAATGCACCAGCCTCCTGGGAACCTACTATGCTAAGTAGGGTTTCTGCGATGCTTAAAAGGTGGTTCCTGACCTAGATGAAGAACAAACTGAAAATCTTCTTCAAATCTTAAGATAATAAAGAAAAAAGGAATAGGAGGAAACCCCAGGAGAGGCAGTTCCAAGAGTAATCCTCCCTCTGCCGACGGCTGTGGGGTGAAAAAGGAGCCATCGGCAAAAAAGAAAAAGTATATATTTTCAAAGAAATCTTTAAAATATTTAACTTATTTGCCCCCCGGTGTTTTCCACGTTTCTATTACCATCTCATTTCCTTGAATTGAATCTTTCATTCTATCCGCATTCGTCAGCGTGTCCTTGAAGTAAGCGGAATGTGTTTTTTTTTACTTCTTCCTTTCTCCACTATTCTACTTAAACATCCGGCAGAAAAGATACTTTGCTGTTGTTGAAAGCTCTGGTTTGCAGATGAAGATCTCGTGCAGTAATGTCAGATTTATGACAAATTTGAAACACTTTTTATGTTTTCCACTTTTTCCACTTTATTTGAGGCAAGTTATAGCACATTGAGATTAATGATGAATCACATGATCAGTCTGCTAGCGGGTTATGATAGTATTATACATACATTATTGACATTAACCACCCTAGAGAACATTGTTAGTATGATTGACTGCCAAACTTAGAGCATCAAGGCCTGTAACTAAAGAAATGACAGTGAAGCTTCTAAGGGACTTTTCGAGGCGGATATGAAGGTGTGACAGTGCCACGGATGACAAATGGTTTTCATTTAGATCATCAAAAGGCAAAAAAAAAATCTGCAGAGAGCATTAGATAGCAGCTTAATTTTAGAGTGAATGACTTTAATTAATAAATGCCGTTAAAACACATCTGTCGACACCCCCCCTGCTACCCCTTCAGGTGGCATGGAAATCATAATTGAGACAATCACCATCATGATCATGCCTGTCATCAGTCCCTCAATGCCTCAGTCAGGAACAGAATCATAACAAGAGTCCTGAACAAAACACACAGCTTTACAGAAGGTTGAACAAAATACCAACTTTTGATTTTTGCTTCGAAATTACCTTCCAACAACTTGTGCAAAAATAAGGGGTAGTTTCAGTAAGGGGTGTAACGGTTCACAGAATTCACGGTTCGGTACGTACCTCGGTTTGGGGGGTCACGGTTCGGTACGGGTTCGGTACAACAAGAAAAAGCAAAAAAAAGTCCCAAATGATAATTCCAGGTTTGTTGTTATTTAGACAAGTGCATTTCAGTTTGAAAGCTCTGACATTTTGAATAATTAACTGTATTAAACAGTTATAAACAAACCACAAACAGTACCACACACAATCAGATGCCCAGATTATCTATAATGGCTGATGTCAAACAAAAAGGTTTCATCAAGCTGTAAAACTAAAAAGAATGTCTTTAAAACATTACATCATAAATAATAAGAAAGTGTTTCAAGAGCGCATAGTCGTTGAAAAAGATATGCCGAAAGCTGACGGTACGGGACGAATATGAATACCGTTACACCCCTAGTTTCAGTCTTTAAAATCACAAGCCACCTTCCTACCTGAGTCACCATTTTGACTGTCCATCAACCATTGACAACTCCTCCTCCACGCCCCTTAGCCTACCATGTACAATGTGTTAGCCAATAGAAGCGCGTGTGTTAGATAGTGATGTCATTATTTTACGGAAGCAAATCCAGGAGTCCAATGGAGGCATTTCAGGCAGGGGGGGGGGAGTGTGTGGGAGAGAAACTCCCTCTTGAGGAAGCTTTGGGATTTTAGCCTTTGCAGACCATTTACATGCAGAAAGCCTATAACACACTACAGGAAAGGGAAAACCCCACAAATCTTAATAGGGCCCCTTTAAAACCGTGGATTGATGACGTTCAAACTGAAAACCTTATTTACAATTGATAGTTGTTGAAGACGTGTAAACTATTCCTAATATTCTTTTGTATAGAGAAACTCATCCACAATTCACCAGCAAAACATGTCGATTCAGTCGTGAACCACAACACCATCACCACCATCTACGGTTAGGGTTGGGTTTAGAAAAGTTTAGTGGAGACAAATGCCCAAAATGATGGATCAGATTTTCTTTTGAATACCTGCTGCAAATGAGGATGAAACTTTAAGCTACTTTGAAGAGTGTAAATCAAAATGTATGTTTTTTCTTGATACAGCACTGAGGTGGGACAAAAAAGACATTATATTTCTGGCAGACGGCATATTGTGGATTTAGAACCAAAGGATGACCACACGCACACATCTTCTCAAATCCCATCTAAACGGCACAGCCACGCACTCACACAAACATTCCTTGCAAATCAAATCAAAACCCGGACACGCATGGAGGAAGAGCGATTTGCCAATTGGCCCGACCATCCACGCAGAAAAGGATTTAAATATCACTGGAAATGGGGCCAGTGTGATTGCATCACTTCCGGTTCAGCAGAGCCAGTCAAATGCCTCTGGTGGCCGAGTAATTCAATACTACAGATAGTATGCATAATGTCACCCTGAGCGCGGCATCACCAGCAGATTTGTATCACGCTCGCTCAGATGTGTCGTTGGGAGTATGTGCAGTTATGCTAAACACATTCTGCCCTTCAGTGTTTAGACTGTACCATAACAACATCTTAAATACATGTGAAAAGAGTCAAACTCACTCTCGAACTATAATATTTGTGCCTAAGCGATCCTCCTCTGAGTAGAAAGCATGTGACAGCTGCTCCCTGTAGCTGTCAGCTGATAAAACGGGGACAAGAAGGAAAGGAGGCCGAGAAACAAATGAATAATCCCTGCTCATTATGAACACAGAAAGGGCAGTGGAATCTCTGTTTATTTTGGGTATGTCTCCATTCATTTCATTTTGTTTCCCTTTCCGTTATTAGTCCCGGCCAGTGCTTGAATTGGATTGAATATATCTCTTCATTTTGCTCTCAAAGTGCACCAGATTGATGCATCTAACTTCAATATTGTCCCCGGACCCCCCTAGAGGAGGTTAGGTCCACTCCCCACTTATAGAAATAGTCATTTTCTGTAAGTACAGTGAGCCTTTCTAAAATATACAGTAAAGAGACAAACCCACCAGCATTATAGGATATACTATATGACTTTGAGCCAAACACTTGTTTTTGGGCTGTATAAATAAATTGACTTGAAACAGTTGCTGATGTAGAGTACTGGCACCTTTTTTATTCCAATTCTCCATCCCTCCTTCAATCTATCCATCCTTCCTTCCATCCATCCCTCCTTCCA
>NW_011341299.1:0-5793 GCF_000735185.1 Notothenia coriiceps
TGGTGAGTTCAGCCCGTCCCAGCATCACACAGTGTAGCATTGCTGGTATAGCCGCATGTCAACTTTGTGTATCAGTGTTTATCTCCGAGTTTGTCTTGTTTTTTCCCGGATCATGGTGAAGAGGTGTGTCGTTGGCGGGTGTAGCAACACCAATCGGGATGGTTTTACCGTTCATTTGTTCCCGAAAGAGAAGGCCGGTGGTGCACATTCGCGTTTTGCTGGCTCGAACCTATACGGTTCTAGGCCTCTTATTTCTGGTGTAAAAGGCGGCAGAGATCGTTCAGATTCATCGTCACTGCTCGCATCGTCCACACCAAATAATTGTTCTGTCAAATTGTGCCAAATACCCGCGCTATTAGCTTTTTCTGATGCGTAAACATCAACAATATTTGACGCCATTTTTCGTTGTGAACTCTCGCTGGCTGCGCGCATTGGCTGTCGATCCGGACGGCAGCAGGGATCCAGACAGCGGCAACCGGGAACCACACGTGACGTCACGAAATTGCCTGCTTCCAGAAGCAAAGTTTTTTTTATTGGACCTAATATTTTTCCTTTTTTTACATATTATTCAGTATGAAATAAAGAAACATACATTGACTATCTGTTGCATACACCTCCCCAGAAATCAACTGCCAAAAACTGTTTTTAATGTAAGATAAGGACTTTAAAGCAGTGTTTCTCAAACTTTTACCAAGGACCACTTAACCAATAGAACTCCACAAATATAAAAAAACACATCGTTTTTCTAGAACAGATTACAAATCGCCTGAAAATGGTACAAACAAGTGGCAACATGTGTGACGAAGGTGTTGCGCTGGGCTATATCATGCAATCGAAAGTGAAACTTAACCTCGCTCCATTGCGGAGATATTCCCGCGAGAGTGCGGAAAACTTAAATGTATTTATTTATTTCAAATGTGAAATGTTACCAATATACTCACGGACCACTAGGGGGCGCTCATGGACCACAAGTGGTCCGCGGACCACACTTTGAGAAGCACTGCTTTAAAGACATCGATTAGTTTTATTCATACCTGTTATAATGAAAGCCTACACACTTTATTGCTATCTTGTATAAAAACTGAATATCTACTCCTGTATATTTCAAGATTATTAGACTTTGTGTGTTTGCTTGCCTTGCTGGAATCCCCTCCAAACACGGCGATGTTTCTTTGGACCCAGAGTAGAGCCGCCTGCTGGTCCAATATCCCATAATTCCCTGCAGCTGCTGAAAGATGCTTTTTACCAGACACAAGGAACCCAAAAGCACCTTAAAGACACGCAGAAAGTCACATGATCAGCGGGACATAATTGACTCCAGCAGGACATTAATTAACTCTGAGTGCCACATATACTGTATATGTCTCATGCAGGACTGCAGAGTCATTACAAATTGGGTTATTTTGACCACAAGCTCATTATTTACTCTTATGTCTACCACGAGTTGCCTTCTTGTTGCTTTTACAAAGACATCCGTATACTTAATCCCGGCATATACCGTAGAAGAAAAGCCCTGAAGGAATTGCTATTAAGATAAGATCATTCTGTATAATGCAAAATGTGTCATTGCACAGAGTACTTAAACCACAGTTAGCATCTAACAAGTTCTTTTTTTAATTGTATAATATAAGAATATACAGGTGACAGATATAACAACGTCAAAGAACATACAGTATGAACAGTATACGAGGGTAAAAGCGCTATAAACAATAGTAAAAGTTATTGATGTGTAATATATAGTATATGAATGTATATTAATATATGTATTATTGAGTAAACATGTATATTTCTGTCTGTATGAAGTGACCTCTCTGCATCCTCCCTCAACCAGGCACATTTGAGTCCTTTGAAATAATAGCTTACACATTATCTGAGGAGTCGACAACAGGAAGTGATGTAATATCTGTCTATTTGTGGTTTTGCAAAATGTCTTAATCCTGGCTTGTCTTGCAAGTCAAACACAACAACAGGTAATGCTATTGTAAAGTGTGCATGTAACAGTGCTTCCACTATTCTTGCACACGTGTTACAAACTTTACATGCAATAAAAAGGGACTAACTCAACATGCCGTACCCAGTCTGTACTCCAGGCTCACCACCACAGAGTGTGTGAAGTTGCTGATGAAGCGTCCGTCGTACAGAGGCTTTGAGGCCGATCCGGCGATGAAATCCCCCCCGTGGATCCACACTAAGACCGGGAGAGGGACCGCCAGAGGAGACAGGAAGTCCACATCCAGAGGGACGAAGACGTTCAGGTACAGACAGTCCTCACTCACCTTTCATGGAGAAAATAATCTTTAAAGGTCACCTATTATGCAAAGTCCACTTCTTCATGTCTCTTCTACATCAACATGTGTCCCCTCTTCTTCATGTCTCTTCTACATCAACATGTGTCCCCTCTTCTTCATGTCTCTTTTACATCAACATGTGTCCCCTCTTCTTCATGTCTCTTCTACATCAACATGTGTCCCCTCTTCTTCATGTCTCTTCTACATCAACATGTGTCCCCTCTCCTTCATGTCTCTTCTACGTCAACATGTGTCCCCTCTTCTTCATGTCTCTTCTACATCAACATGTGTCCCCTCTTCTTCCTGTCTCTTCTACTTCAACATGTGTCCCCTCTTCTTCATGTATTTTCTACATCAACATGTGTCCCCTCTTCTTCATGTCTCTTCTACATCAACATGTGTCCCCTCTTCTTCATGTCTCTTCTACATCAACATGTGTCCCCTCTTCTTCATGTCTCTTCTACATCAACATGTGTCCCCTCTTCTTCATGTCTCTTCTACATCAACATGTGTCCCCTCTTCTTCATGTCTCTTCTACATCAACATGTGTCCCCTCTTCTTCATGTCTCTTCTACATCAACATGTGAGATTCTGAAAGTTTCAGGAACAAAGATTTAAAAACCTGTCTGAAAATGAGCTGATGGCCACTTTGTGATGTCATAACGATGTTTTGTCTTGTGTAACCATTAGCCAATCAGCAACCAAGGTAACCCCCTGTCTCTTCTACATCAACATGTGTCCCCTCTTCTCCATGTCTCTTCTACATCAACATGTGTCCCCTCTTCTTCATGTCTCTTCTACATCAACATGTGTCCCCTCTTCTTCATGTCTCTTCTACATCAACATGNGCGTGGGAGCGGGCCTCCCTTTATTTTCATCCTGAAGTACCAGACCAGAGAGATTCCAGCACTTTGGAAAGCCAGGGCTGAAAGGCAGAGGGATTATGGGTAATGCTGCAATGATCTGTTTGGTGTTTCAGCCATCAGAGAGCGGCTCTGGAAATATCGCTGAGAGCTGTGATATATTGATGAAAAACAGTAATAATAGGGACCTTTAAGTTAGTCTTTAAAAATCAATGTTAGGGGGTTGTAAACTTGCTAGCTTGGCAGCCTAAACACTATCCATTTGTTGTGTTTTTATTTACCATATTAATAGGTGACTGGTTTGATACACCAGTAGATTCTGAGTAAAATACGAACCATCTAAAATTCACTAGGTGTTTTCGGTAAAAACAGAGCCACATGCACAAATACACACTTCCATTTTTTATTGAAAACCATTACAGCTAAACTAGCCGTAGCTAACTAACTTGTTACCAAATTAGTTTTCCTGCTACGCCCTAAACATTATACAGTAATTGAAGTGGTGGAATGTAATGAAATACATTCACTCACAATAAAAAAAAACACTATGAGAGTGTTTTCAGGCCCTTTTCTGTCCATTATGTACAACTGTACTCACTGTAAGTCACTTTCCATCAAATTACCACAAAATCAAAAATCATGTTACTTCACCCTAAAAGACAATTTAACAATGTTGTTTCTTACCTTCCTGGGACACTCCTCAGAGATGGGTCCGCTGCAGGCCTGCATGCATGCGGCTCTGGGGAAGGAGGCATCATAAATCCCCGGCCAAGAACTCACAGGTCTGGGTGGTTTCCAGCGATAAGCCCCAACAGGAGGGTCTGCGTACGGGATCCCATAGAAGATACGGGCCTTGTCCACCGTTATCCCTTTGATCTGTCCATCCTTTGTCGTCACCACAGCCCCAGAAGCCCCGTTACTATCCTGACTGACTGCTTTCACATTGGGTCGCGCCTCAGATCGTCCTACAAAGTCTCTTTTGGGGATGAACGGCTCTTCCTTCACAAGCATCCCAGGGTAGATACTTCTCAAAAAGCTGGCAAGGTCGAAATCATTATTTTTCAAATTCTCCACAGGGGTTAAACTCAGCAGAAGCAGAAACAAACATTGCCAGATCTCCATGTTGCGTTAAAATACTTCTGCTGCTCAGATTACATTTGACTTGAGTAGCAAAAGGTTTGAAAAAGTTGCATCCCCCCACAAGCCTGCAGTAGGAAACTCTCCACAGATTGTTTTCCATACTTGTGACTCCAATTTAGGGAGTCGCTGGTTAAGATTTAATCAGACAAAAGCTGCCCTGTGTGATGCTGAGTGGAGTCCGGTGAGAGGGTGATGAAGGAGCGCTAATGGAGGACCACTCGTCTTCTCTTTGCTTAATGTAATCACAAAGTCAAACACAGAAGGTAAATGGGGAAACTGCAGCAGGCTTCATGGAGAAACATGTGTTTTAATCAATCTTATATTCAGGTTTATCGGGTATTATTTATGAACTATTATGTACTATGATAACGTGCAATTACGTATCTGCCACTACGTTTTTTTTCTCTACTAAATACTGTTATTATTTACATTAATTATGCGACCATCTATGTTTCCTGTAGATATTCAATTGCTCTTTTTACAGCACTGTTAGGGTACAGCTATCATTATGCTGCTGTGTTTATTGTATTTTCAACAATTTCCTTCTGGATAAATAAAGTCTTATCTTAACTTGTATTTTGCAGATGAAGTCAGGGCACTAGCAGTTTAATAAATCTGCTATAGAGGATTGTCAAAGAGAGGCTATATGATCCGAAAAGTAGAAAAACTAGAATTGTTTAAAGGTCTGATGCATTTACAAATATCAACTCAACTCAAAGGAACCAACATTGTGAAAAGAGTCGGTCTGCATATAACTCTCTGTTATGAAGAAGTGATTTGTCGTGATAGAGGGTAAGAGAAATAAAATAAATATAATAAAACATTTGTATGTTTTCTCATGACATACTAACAGAGGTATTGAAGTATTTGATTACACAGATTTTGGGTCACTGTTGAATTTCCTGAATCAAAGACTTCTCCCTTTTGTCAACCACTTCTCTGTCAGGGTTAGTTTAAACATGTATGCCATTACAAAGTTAACCTGTATTCAAAAATGTAATCAGTGACCTAATGCAATGCCAATAAATACAAGAGAAAATAAATATCAATGAGATGTTTTTTAAGTGTATTATGTAAGGCCACGTTTACACGGAGACGAAAACTAAAAAGTCTTCCGTCCACGCGGAATCGGCTCAAGAAACGTGTCCGTCCACACGAGACTGGAGACGCTGTAGTACATATGCCGGGCCTGTAAGTGGCGCTAGATTTATTTTCTGTCTCGATTCATTCTAGTGAGTCGAGAGTTGGAGCTCGGGGGGCGGGGCTTAAGGGGCGCATGCTCTGTGAGCGCACATACCATGGCTGTATAATAAGAACTGGATACAGCGTGGGAGGCTGGGTTTCGTTCTTTCCTATGAGAGCGGCTCATTGGCGCATGAAGACAAAATGGCCCAACTTTTGAGAGAGTGAAACGTCACAAATTACCCAGCATGCCTAGCTTTCAGAGCAGAAGAACCCGTATGTGTGCTCACAGAGCATGCGCCCCTTAAGCCCCGCCCCCG
>NW_011341300.1:0-12653 GCF_000735185.1 Notothenia coriiceps
TGGTCTTTGGTGGTGATGGCTCTGGTGAAGGCCCTTGAGCCACAGTAGATCTTTATTAAATAATAAATCTGATTTATACAGCATTTTAGTAGGATAGTAGCATTTTAAAGTGTCATCAATATAATAATCAGACCCTGCAATAGAATAAATCAAGTTTCACTTTAGTTTTTCAAGTGACTCAACTCTAACTCAACTCTAACTCACTCACTCAGCATCATCAAGGTTATCTTTTAGGAATATGAGCATGTCCACATTTCCAGGTAGAAGCTGGGATGTTTGGGCGTTTACAATATCCCCTGCTGTGGAAATAACTCTCTTGCTTGGTACTGATGTTGCTGGGACAGAGAGATATGCTTTGGCCATGGGTGACAGCAGTGGGTCAAACTGTGCATTGTCTCTCCACCACTTCAAAAACAATACAGTTTTTGCCAAGAAGGTGAGGCTTCTTGACAGGGCGAGATATAAATATACTGTTGGTACTTCTCAATGTCTCTAGGTATGTACATGTAGCCCTGTAAATACGATGTCCTTTTGTGTTATCTGTTGTTTTATGTTCATGTTGTAACCTACTTGTTGCCATGTTGGACAGGTCTCCATTGAAAAAGAGATCGATGATCTCAATGGGACCATCTGGTTAAATAAAGGTTTTATTTTTTTTTAGTTATAATTTTTTTTATTATTATTTTTATTTTTAAATTTAAAAAATCGCAGTATATTTTGTCAGTCTCACGACGGTATTGAGACATCTATTTACTGCGATATTCGATATATCGTTACATCCCTAATAATAATAATGGGATTTTGATTTACTTTCATATTTTATTCTTATTTTTGTTTCTAATTTGTTATTAGTTGCATTTCTGTATGTTTGTTGTCTTTGTGTTGATGTAACAAACACATTTCCCCTCTAGGAATATATATATTTTAACTAATTAAACTTTCACATCCTTTTTTACTTTCCCGCAGCAATCCTGTACCAGGAATACAGCGACGTGGCCATCAACAGAGAGATCCAGAGGCAGCAGGGGAAGGAGCCTGGCCCAGAGGAGGAGGGTCTCAGGGACGAGGGGTCAGACGGGATCCCCTCTCCGTCCAATCTGTCCCCGTCCAGCTCCTTCCGCTCCTCACAAGGCTCTGCCTTTGCACTTTGGCAGGACATCCCCGATGTTCGCTCCAGCGGCCAGCTCGACAACTTCAGTAACGAGGAGCGGAAATTACAGGAAGTAAGTTTGACTTCTGACCTCCTGCTTGTTTTATGTGCTTTAAACGACTGGTTAACAAACCCTGTATCACTACACTCAGGCCAAGTTTGAGCTGGTGACATCAGAGGCGTCGTATATTCGCAGCTTGACCATTGCAGTGGACCACTTCATGTTGTCGCAGGAGCTCGCAGAGTGTATCGGGACTCAGAACAAGCAGTGGCTCTTCTCGAAGCTGCCTGAAGTCAAAGGCGTCAGTGAGAGGTGAAGAAAAACGCCCCTTCAAATTCTCCATTAAACACCTCAGAGCGTGTCCTTTTTCTAAAGGGGTTTTCTGCTATTGCACAGGTTTCTTCAGGACCTGGAGCACAGGCTGGAGGAAGACATTCTGCGTTTCGATGTGTGCGACATCGTCCTGGATCACTGCCCGGCCCTGCGGAGGGTTTATTTACCTTATGTGACCAACCAGGCGTACCAGGAGCAGACGTACCAGCGTCTGCTGTGAGTTGCCGCTTTGCTTTCATCACATGTGTACCATATCAGCTGTTTGAGACCTTAACATATATATTAATGTATCCAGGGCTGTGCATAAAATCCAATTGTCTGGATGTCCATCATTTCCTCTCAGGGTGTTCGGATATTATTTCACACCTGCATGACTTAACTTGCAGATGTTTCTTCTCTAGGAGGCTGCACATTTTTTTCTCAGGGTGAAAAGCACGCTGGAATGTACCTTCACCTCTCGAGAAAAAAATCATTAAAGTGTCTCGTCTTGTCCTCTCAGGCACGAGAACCCTCGCTTCCCCGGGATCCTGGCTCGTCTGGAGGAGGACCCCGTCTGCCAGAGACTTCCTCTCACCTCTTTTCTGATCCTCCCGTTTCAGAGGATCACACGGCTGAAAATGCTGGTGGAGGTACACGCTTAGACATTTATGCAGGATTCATGTCCGCACTTGAAACCCAATTACGGAAGATATTTAGAGCAGGTTTTATCCAACAACAGAGTATTGTCTTTCTCTTTTGGTTCAAAAACATCTTTATTTTTCAGAACATCTTAAAGAGGACGACACCGGGCTCCCGAGATGAGGACACTGCCACGAAAGCTTTCAATGAGCTAAAAAAGGTGGTGATTATCATCTGTAATAGCCAGTTGGATGAGCACCAGTATTATCCACGGTGGTGAGGCCTTACAGTAATAACCATGTTGGTGTGCGTCTTCTTAGATCATCAAAGAATGTAACTCCAGCGTGCAGTCGATGAAGAGGATGGAGGAACTGATTCACCTCAATAAGAAAATCCACTTTGAGGGAAAGGTGACTTTTATGAATTGTCTTTCCTTTTTTTAACCTGCGTTTTTAACATTTAGGATCTTTTATATTCCGGAACTATTTTCTTTCCTTGGTAGATCTTCCCTCTGATCTCTCAGTCTCGCTGGCTGGTGAAACACGGAGAGCTGCTGGAGGTGGACACGCAGATGATGAGTATTTCTGGATCAAAGCTCAAGTTGCCCACCAAGCCGGTGTACCTCCACCTGTTCAATGACTGTCTGCTGCTGTCCAGGAGGAAGGAGTGAGTGATTGCAGTCCTTATAAGAGACGTAAACGTTAATATTGCACTGTTTAATGAGTCATAATAGGAAAAAAGCAGCATTTTAGAATATGGGTTGAATGAAAGTTATAGTGTAAGTCCATATATGCACATTTTAAAGAGAAATGAGTGTCCCAATCATTGCTGCCCTCTATAAAGACTGCACACCCCACATTAAGACTGCATTAGTGTTCAGCAAAAATAAATATAGTAATTTTTACTTTACTGGATTAATCTACATTTTCAGTTAATACTAGTAGTAGTTACTTTGGAAAAATATGTTTTTGCATGCAACCACACCAATATTTTATAAAATATGTTTTGTTCTCAAATAAAATACTCAACCAATTATTTTGTTTCATTATCTAGTTAATTAAAAAACACATTTTGGTGATGATTTGTTTACGAGATTACTATTAGACTGTTTTTATTACTTTATGTACGATTTTCTAGTTAAACTTACTAACTTGACCTTCGTTACATTTTTTAATGCAGGGCTTTTACATGTAACAAAATATTATAGAATACTTCCATACACTATCAATATGACTTAAGAAAATGCTTAAACAGCAAAACAATTCTACACATGGTGGCTTCAAAGATTCAGTTAATAATAAAAAAAATTAAAAGCACATTCTTAGTGATTTTGATAATAAAACTGTGTATTTCTTGCAGCACGTGGAAGTTCATGGTGTTTGTCTACGCTAAGATAGGAGAGCTGAAAGTGAAGGATCTCAGTCAGAAGCTGCAGGGCATCTCAGGCTTCATCTTCCACCTGCAGCTGTGTGAACGCCAGCAGCTCAAACACCAGATCCTGCTCAAGTCCAACACCGAGTGAGTCACAACGAAAACATTTAGCTTCAGTACCGACAGTATGCTTTAGCACAGGATGCCCTAACTTTCCTTATTTGTGTCTGCCAAGGAGCGGGAAGCAGAGATGGATCACAGCCATGTTTCCATTTGATCCGCTGGAAGACATCGGGCACGCCACTGAGAATGACGGTCAGTAAAAGCTACAGTATTTCAATCAAATTGTATTTACAGTATATAGCCCAATATGACACATATTCAACATTTGTCTCAAGAGGCTTTACAGTGTAAAGGAAAAACTCCCAAAGAAATCCCCAAAATAGGAAACATGGAATAACCCTCTGGGACCCTTCTGCTGTATAACAGAAAGTCTTTCTCTGGTATTATTTGGCTCATTAAAACTCAACTACAAGTCTCACTTGAGTAATCTTGTGATGGAGACGGGCGCATATTACACTTACACATGACACATCAACAACAAAATGGCAGCTCCAACGGAAATGCTACAGCTGAGCTAAATGGATTAGCTTCCTCAGGGGTGATCTCAAAAATTGGAAAAAACCTCTAGAAGAGCAACGAAGGAGGATGTTGTGCAAAATATGTTGTGTAGAGGTATACAAAGATAATACAATTACAACCTGGCCCTCCAAATGACAAAAAATGATTATATTAAAAAATAATTATTCACGAGGATGTCAAAGATCTTCCGGATGCCGCCAAAAAATGAATCATCTTAAACCTTTTTATCCTGCCGTTCATCATTTCTGTGTGTTTCCCTCTCAGATATAGCCCAGGTTCAGTGCATCAAAAGCTATCAGGCCCAGGAGCACGACGAGCTAACCCTGGAGAAGGCCGACATTCTTCACGCTAAGACCATTACAAGTGATGGTAAGGATTGGGATCAACTCCACTTTTGTGTGTGTTTCAGGGTTTCTCCAATGTCTTGAGTTATCTAATCTTTCTCCAGGCTGGGTGGAGGGCATCAGACTGTCTGACGGGGAGAGGGGCTGGTTCCCCAAAACCTACGTGGAGGAAATCACGAGTCGCAGCGCTCGCCTCCGCAACCTCCGGGAAAATATCCGCATTAAATGTGTCACGCAGAAACTGAAGGGGGGCGACTGACGCTTCTACTGCAGCTTGTCGAAGGTGCATTTCACTTGCTGAGTTGCACTTAAAGTTACACAAAACTCCAAATGCTTTCTCCTCAAGTCCTACACTTTGGGCTTGATGTATCCTTAGCTAAGGGACTTGCTTAAGAGTAGTGCACAGAATCTTAAAGGTTTTCTTAAGGCATTTTTTGCATGAAAAGTGATGTTACCATAATGAAAGACTTATAATTAGTGATATCTGCATCTTCTCACCAATTTGGCCTCTTGATTGTGTTTTTTACTGTTGCTCAAGAAAAAAAGAAGACGAGAACTCCAAATTAGTCAGAGAAGTAAAACATTATACTTATGGAGGAATACAAATAACTGAAAACAACAAATGTGGGAGGAAGTTGTGGATGGATGTGGGACCGAAAATATGTTGAGTACGCAGGTGCTTAAACCTCCAACACTTTTTACGTTGTGAGAACATTTTCACATGCTGGATGAAAGTGGAAATTAAAAAGCTTTTGATGCCCTTGTCCATTTTTAGATTAAAATGTTTTTATACAATGACTTTGTAGACAAACGTTTCCACCAGGACAGTTCTAACATTTCTGCCACTCAATCACTTTATGACTGTTTTCTATGAATGCATCCATCACCATTTCAAAAGCCTGAGAAACATGCACATTTACCGGCACAGGAAATACATGTTATCATTCTTTGGTTGATGTCAGAGTTAGTTTTTATCCTGTCATGTCTCATATGGACAGATTCCCTTTTAAGCAGTCCACGTATTCAACAAACATGTGCCCTAGTTACTGAAATAAATAAAAGCCTGGTGCAAAAGTTTATTAATTCCACGTGTTAAATGTTGGACTGTTAAAACATGTTTGCCCCTTATTAAGAGAACGACTCCCTCCCCTTAGGCACTATCAATGTCTGTCTAGTAACTGTTTTTTAAGACTGCATGAACTCTGATGGTTGTCTAATAAGGCAGCTGCAGAATGATGGTTTACTTTACATTTTTCTAATGATTTCACAATTCTTTGAAAAACAAATGAAGGACAGACTTTCCTCTAAACAAGCCTGCATCACACAACTTCTGTTGTTCCTAATCTGACTAAAGGATTACACTGTCTATATTCTGTATTTTTATTATTGTCAAGAAATCCCACGAACTGATCGAAAGAACAACAATGTACTTATCTTTCTGACAGGTATTATTAGTGTGGCTACTTCCTGATATCTTCCTGTGTGCCATAAAGCTCCATAGTTTTCCAAAAACTATTAGAAACACAAACTTGATCACACTAGTACAGTATGTGACATCATTACCATGAACACACACTGGAATGTACCCCAAATGTACCACTCTACTGATTCTAGATCACTGTATTCCTCCACCGCTAGAAATAGTCCATAACTAATGCACTACTTACTTTAGTTTCAGTAAAATGTGTTGAAAACTAGAGTGACCAGCTGTTTAAGTGAATAATTAAGCCTTTGTAATATTGAAATTATATATAGAGTGGTGCAAGAAAACGAGTTAGCATTTTAGCACTTTGGGGTTTCCTTATCTCTATTTTATTTTCAATAAAACTTTAGTAATTTAATTTAAAGTGGACCTATCATGCTATATTTGAATAATATAGTGTAGTACCATACCTCTATAAGGCATATTTATACTTTTTATTTTTCAAAATACCAAACAGATCATGCATTTTAGCTTTTCCTCATTTCGCTCAAATTAACACTGTCTTTTCATGGGCTGATTCTGTGAGAACAGCGCCATCTAC
This sequence comes from Notothenia coriiceps, assembly GCF_000735185.1. Classification (NCBI taxonomy): domain Eukaryota; kingdom Metazoa; phylum Chordata; class Actinopteri; order Perciformes; family Nototheniidae; genus Notothenia; species Notothenia coriiceps. The sequence continues at coordinate 6,484 of NW_011341300.1, forward strand.
ACGCCTGGCATATGTACTACAGCGTCTCCAGCGCTTTCGAACGGCAATGTCCGTGGCTGTCTCCTCCTGATTGGTGGAGTTGGCCCAATAGCCGTAGCGCCACTTCTGTGACGTCATAGAAGTGTTCAACTCTGGATCAGTCTGTATCAGATCCGTTGCAGCCCCTTTTTAAGAGATTTGGGTATGGAGGAAAATAGAGAGGGTTGTGTTTTCTGACACTTGGTGAGTTCCCTGGATCACCGGGACACATATTCATGTATAAAAGACGTACTAAAGTTCATTTTGCATGATAGGTCACCTTTAATAAAACTCCTGTTGTTGTACGACATAAAATATATCAGTAAAAACCCATACCATGGATGTCTGATGTGGTGTCTTAAAAGCCGCGGCTGCTAACAAGTGGCTAAGTGAGACTGCTAAACCTCATCATGCTAAACATTAGCTGCCTTTAGCTTAGCCGTGGGAACATCAAGTCATGCATCCGTGATTTAGCTCGTTTATAGCATAACTTTAGCTATTTACTTCTGGAGATTGCATTTTACGCTACAATATATATTTTTTTAAAGTTAGTCGAGGAAGCCCTTGAGAAGCCCACTTGTGTTTCTGTCTCATTTTAAAGAATTCGCTCACCAGTAGGAACAGGTTTCGCTCGGAGCTGAAGGCCACAGACAGTTAACAGAGGCTTGGTGTTTTGTTTTATTTCATGGTATTTGTTGACAGTCAAAAAATACAACTAAATGTCTGGAAATTGAAACCTACTGATATCACCTCTTGACCTTGACGCATTAACATCCCCATTGTTGTGGTGAAAGTAAAACATTGTGCTTCTTGTTTACTACTTTTTAAGCTTTGGCCCCAGTTGAATAAAAGCTAGACTATGTTGTGTTATGCTAATCATACAGGGCCAAGTAATACTGTCATACACGAAGCACTGAATGACATTTCGGTCTAAATCGGTCCCCTTATATGTGTACAAATGACCAAAAGCGCAGTGTAACTGAGCTGTGACCTGCTGTTAATGAACCACTATAATCAACTCTTCCAGTGGCACATTACATGTTTATAACCCCTTTTTATTTCTATATATGCGTTGTTAGTTGTAATTTAAGTGGTTGCTGTTGCAGCATGTGTATTTATACTCCTCTAGCTGGTTGTTCTCTAAGGAGATTCTGATGTAAATGTACTTTACTGTAGATGGCTTCATGTGTAAAGAGTAGAAAATGGTTCAGTTACTATTTTGACTGTAATTTATATGAACAAAAATGTAATACATTTTACAATTACATTCCACTACTATAATCTTTTTTTTATAATTTTCATTTCTAATACCACATTATAAATACTGTAATACACTGGATGTTTACTGGATCCCTGCACACTACTGTAAATGTTTAACCATGGAAATAAATACAGATTCTTTCATTTTATGTGTTGAATAAATGACTTTCAAAACTTAAATCAAAGAATTTATTGTCAAAAATTCAACCCTTGTGCATTTGATTTTAATTACATCCAAGCTTAATAATGTATGTACAATTTCCTCAGTAACTTTTACAATCTCTACACTAACATGTCTACCGCTGTTAAACTGGGTCATGACCTTCCTGTTTGTCCCCACATCAAAGCGAACACTGTCAAACGGTGATCATATTTCAGAGCCTCCTCCTCTGTTGTCTCCATTTCGTATCAACATTACTCAAACAAGTGATATGTACACACTATCTACACATTATTTCAGATTTTCCACCTTCAGGTAACTCAGCTGCGTCCGTTGATGTGACGTTGGTCTGCCGTTATCATCTGTTCCTGGGACTCCTTCCTGCTCCTCTGCAGCTTGGGCATGATGGGAGGAGGAGCGTGACTCACTGCAACGTGGCTGTTTCTGTCTGCCTGCAGGTCAAACAGAAAATCTTGTTGAGCTTTTTTGGGATTTAAGGTATTCAACATCCCTTTGGCACACATGAATATGTCATGCAAAACCCAACCTCAATAAATCCATTACTGACTCATACGGTGTCAAATTAAGAAATGATGCCTCACGTTGGAATGACCCGATTGACATTACACTCTTTACAGTCATTGGATTAAACCATGATTTTGATCCCAAACAAGTTCCTACAAGTTCATTTTCCTACTAAACTAATCCAAACCAGTGGCTGCCCAACAATAGGAATGAAATGTAAATCTGCAAGATGCAATAGAAATGTGTAGCAGCAGATGAAAAGGTGCGTAGTAAATGGGTTAAAATGGGAGGTCTCAAATCTTAAATTCAGAAGGCCAATTTGTACGTAGACATTGAAACCATTGCATATCCAGCTGTGGATTTTTTGGTGCTTATGTGCACATTTTTTAATACAGATGTGCAAGTTTTCGGTTGGCATGTGTGCATTTTCAAAGCATGTGCAGTTGTTAAAGATGTACATATTTGTGCAAGTTTTGTGTGCACATGTTCCCATTTGTACAGTGTGAAAGGGTAAACATAAGGATTTTGTGGCCACTTCGAGGCAATAGCAACAAAATATACACACTATTTATATACTAGAGGTTTAATGGACTGCATTTATAATACACATACAGTATGGCTGAATGGGGAGGTAAAGCAATGCAAAGCAAGAAGCTTGAATCGTTTATCAGAATTGGCACATCCTGTTGATAGGATGCAAAAATGATAACTCTCTTTTAGCTTTGATTTGGGCTCCACCAACCACTGAGAAAAATATATTTACCATTAGCTGTTAAGCGTTCAACTAATATATATGTAAAAAAATGTTTGTAAAGCCTTAAATAATACACCAGTTCATTTTAAGTTTCCCTCAGCTCTACTTAGCTTTTTAGCCTCTTATAGCTAATGTTTCACAGCCAATGGATTATTCTAAACAATGTTATATAGACAGCGGTTCTAACCTGTTGTAATTGAAACATCCAGTTCCGATAATCCTCGTAACAGGAGCAAGAGACCTGCAGGGGCTCCACCAGCTCTCCTAAAACGAAATATGTATTACATTAAATACCTGTATTACTCATCTGATTTACAGAAAATGTATTTACAACAAAAAATTAAATATATGTCCCGTGTTCGCTCTCTGTATACCTATCAGCTCAAACTCAAGCCGCCCAGGCAGAGCTGACCTCTCCACCGCTCTGATGCTCTGTCGGGGCAACCGGCCCTGTTGGAGATGACAGAAGAAAAGGAAATACTTGACATTTTTGAAAAATGTATCATGCTTTACCACAATAACCTCATATTTGCTACTGACTGAAATGCATCAAGTGTTGTAGGACATGCCTAATGTCATGTGTCTACAGACCAAGTTAAAGATGACTGGGACAGGCAGTTATGCCACAGCGGTTGAGGGGGTATTATTATGGATTTTTCCCCTAGAGTCATTTTACACTACCTCATATCTTATATTCAGACGCTTGTTGTCGACTGACAGTAGCAGCACGTCTTGAGGGAAGAGAACCATCAATCTTTCTTGGAGACCCTGGAAGAAAAAAAAAACGTGTCAATGTCTCAAGAGATACTATATTGTGATACTTTAAATAATGTTCTCTTTAATTTACAGTAGTATAGTCAAATGTTACTAAGTCAAAGGGGGTACGAAGAAGGCTAATATTTGGCCTCATTGGGCTTTGATATTCCAGTTTAGCAAATTTAGCATTACACTTTTACATTATTTATAGAAAAGAAGGTGAATAAAAATACAGTTTATTAAACCTGAGTTAGCCTTTAACATAAATAATTTTCATGTTGATTGAAGATAACATGATATCATCATTGAGAGCAGCTTCTACTGTATATGCCACATTTTGTGCTAGTCATATTTACAATAAAACCACCACTTGGTTAAAAGTGACACCTTTTTAACCACTTTAGAAAACATATTAAGATAAAATCTCTGTGCAACAGATGGAAACTAGGCTTGAAGGAAATGTGGTATTGAGTTTCAGATACTAATAAGTATTCTTGTAATAGTGGTTCCTCTGGTTATTGGTGGTAAGTATTGAAGGCCAGAGAATACGTGAGTAAAACCAATCTAAACACTTGTGTGTATACTCTCTTTGAATGTTATCAGCCCATTGAGTAGTCGTTATCAATTGTTATTCTTAACATTTAACATTTTCAGACAGGGCAAACTGCACCTTCCCCCACCATGTGAAACAGTCGCAATTGTAGACACGTGGTTAATGTTGTGAATTAAACAAGATACTTGTTTAGATTTTGGAATAGTTTCAGGTCAAATTAGTGGGTTTGTTGGGTAACTTTAGTAAGGTCATATCAATTAAGTCTTTAACGTGCGTTATCTGAGTAAAAATAAGGCAACATTAGGTTTTAATTTCAAATTAGTTTGACCCATTTATCTACCCAACTTCCTCCCTGTGCTGACTTTGTTGCTCTTGATCTGTTTTATTCTAGTCATAATAACTACTGCCACTAGAGGCTGCTGGTAATGCATTTTGAACCTCTCTGCATGATCAAGCTTACCAATCGATGAAAACAAGCACCTGAGCCAACTAAGAAGTAGAAAAGAGCCATACAACCTTAAATCTACGCTCCAGATGAAACCTGATAATGGCAATTTAATAGGCCAATAACACTTCAAGTGGATTGTGTTTGATTCTGTCTCTCTCATTGTTCAACCTGTGCTCATTTACAGATTCTAAACACCGTTTAAAGAGTTGTTCTCACCTGTCTCTGTGAGTTGATGATGTGAACGATAGATATGTATCCCAGCTGACCCATGTGCTGTATGGACGAGCCCTCCCACTGCCATATGGGGGCTTGCAGTAAGTACTTTTTCAGTTCTTCTCTTTTCCAGTGCTCATCACAGGGTAGCTGGGGAAGAATTAGACATATGATCAATGTATTGATTTCAAATTAGCAATGCAGCTTATTCATGTGGAGTGGTTACCAGATGTACAGTAGTTAGTCTATACCAGATAGGAGAGAGCGCAGTGGGAGGGACTCATGGGTTGTGCCATTGACTTGCGTCTCCTGTCTTCTATGTGTTGCATCCACTTCTGTTGCTCTGCAGCACTGGCGCATATGAAGACCTTGGAGTCCACCATTGGACCTGGATGAGAGAGGGAACCACACACTCAGTACTTTACATGGTGTTTGAGTCTCTTGGGTGAAGTTGGTCATTTCTGCTGACTCACCACTGATCTCAAACATGTGAGGTGAATGTGACGCATCATGGTCCAGAGAGACGGCCTCCAAGGAGAGTCCAGAAAGGGGAAGGATGCCCTGCGAGATAAGAGAACACGTAAGAACAGATCATGTCTGTCATTGTGCTACAGCTTCCTCCGGAGGGATTGTTATGAGACGCAAGTGAGAGAACTTGTTTTTCCTCTCTGTTGATGATGGGTACAAAATTGTTTTGCCAGGCTAATCTTTTCAAGTTACTTTAACTACATCTGGGAAGAAAGGTGAAAAACTGTGATTTTTGTTCAAAGAAATGTGTTCTTGTTTTCGAAATAGGTATTAGAACAACAAACACATTTATACAAATTATATTAAAGTCCCTGACTAAAAGAAATCACATTTTTCACAGATCTTAATAAATGTTCACAAAACACAGAAGAAAAATCGATTTGGATCAGACTTAGGAAATAGATAGATGTTTAATCACTCTTGCTTCTTAGGACTACTATATCTGATTTGCTATTCACAAGCCCAGCGGTACATAGCTCCTGCGTGTCTGCCCCTTTTCCCTTACATTTTAGTTGTTGTTGTCTGTAATGTTTTCCACAACTCCTGAGATCAATATGTAGCTCTTTATTTGCTAAATGCTCATCTGTGGTCATTAGCTTGTTGCTATCATTTTTCTGTCTGCAATTGGTGCTGGGCAGATAGACACATGGTTTATCAATTTTTTTTTTACTGTTGCTGCTGATGATAGATCTGTTGATATATATATAATCAACGAAAATATCTTACATTGCACGGAGAAATGTGGTCTGTTGTTAATCAAAAATATGTTTAGTGTAGCTTTAATGTATGGTTGAACAATAGCCACTACCCGACATTTCATTTTTAGTTTCATTTTAAAGGGAAATGCACAAAGAGTACCTCATAGATGAAGTCTTGTCGAGAGTGATCCAGGGAGAGGATCAGTAGGTGGAAAGAGAACAGCACCAGGAAGTGTTCACTGGTTTCCTTTGGGGGG
>NW_011341301.1:0-2307 GCF_000735185.1 Notothenia coriiceps
ACAGGTGATTACAGGCCCTGAAATGTGTCAAAGTAGCCTATCTTTAAATCATTATCCTCACACTGTGCGGCTCCTCACCCTGGGCTTGCTGCCTCCGATGGCCCCGGGCCGGATGGAGCCGGTCTCCTGGTAGCGGCACAGGATCTTGGACACGCAGCCGTGAGAGACGCGCAGCTGGCGGGAGATGACACAGGGCCGAATCCCGTGGTGGGCCATCTCCACTATCTTGTGTCGGATGTGGTTGGGCAGCGGCCGGCCGTTAATGAAGACCCCCCCCAGCTGGTTGACCCGGCCCTGGCCCAGAGGAGTGGACACTGGGGGCCACAGACACACTCAGTGTGAGTTTTAGGTGATCGGTAATCATGAGGGACTGTCGAAGGAAATGTTCTGATGGAAAGGTTGAGTTTCCCCTACATGTTATAATTCGAATAACATTAGGCCTGAAAATATCCACAGGCCTCCCGACATATTGTAGCCTATCTTTATTCTCTACATGGCTGCAGTAAATGGACATTTGGGTTAACAGAGGACCGGATCCACTTCAGAGGATCTGAAGAGCTCCATTATTCAGCAGCACGCTGTCCAAATATTGGAGTAATCCTCCGTGCTGTTTATTCGATTCATTTCATTTCCACTTGAAAGACCCCATGATTTGGTTAGAGACTGTTAAATGTTTTATTGGGATTTAGACTCAATTTAAATATGATGACAGCCTGTCCACTGGATTATAATACATGAAGTGCAGCCCGGATCCTGTAATATTTAGCCAGTAAAATAATAATATAATAAGGATGAAAACAAAGACATTTTAATGTTTGAATTTTTTCTTTCGCAAGAATGCGAGTCCTTCAAGACAAACCAAAAGTTGAAGCCGCCTAATGTCATCCCGTGAAGAGGACCGGGATATGTGTTGTCACTTCATCATGGAAACTCGATTGCACAACGTATTTTACGCACGAAAAACATGGAGAAAAAACAGCTGTGCCTTCCTGAAGTGATTTTTAAATCTGCACAAGGACACCTTGTCTATTTACTAATAATGTCTTTCATTTTTAACTCTGCATATTTGTAATTTTTCACACAGCTCTCGGGTTCTCAGTGTAAAGGCCGGCAGGCTCCTACCTTCCAGAGGGAATCCGGTTCGGGGGTAGTTCTGTCCGGGAGCAGGGCGCATCATCCGCGGTACCGTTCCTGGCAAAGACGACATTAAAAAAACACACACACAAAAAGAAAAGAAAAGCAAAAAGACGGACACGGTTAAAGTCCAGGTCAAGTGCAGACTTGTTGGTCACACGTCTGAGGAGGGGCACGGGGGGGAGCTCTGAGGGAGCAGTGGAGCGGTCCTCACATCTGACAGCAGCCTTTTAACGGTGTGAGGCTGGATCACTGACGGGGCCCCTACAAGTCTGGACCATCCGGGCTGCAGGGGGGGGGGTCGCAAGCACCGATAGGTTCTTGGAGCTTTCTCTTTTTCCTTAGAGAAAAGCTCCAACAAGTTGAGCCAATGGGAGCGAAGGGATAAAGACACCAACACACACACACACACACACACACACACACACACACACACACACACACACACACACACACACACACACACACACACACACACACACACACACACACACACACACACACTATATATATTGACACTCTGGCAGCTTATTTTCAGTAAAATACATAAACAAGTAAATGTGAAAGCTCCGTTAAAAACTGTATCAAAAATATTGTGTATTATTAAAGGCTATTATTTAAGCAGACGCATTACACTCCACAACTGCTACAACTATAACGAGTTAATGGGAGAAAAAAACAGTTCACACTTTTTCACTTTACACGTTATACAACCATCTAAAAACAAACACAATTCAAGCTTTATTAACATCACTCTCTCTCTCTCTCTCTCTCTCTGTCTCTCTCTCTCTCTCTCTCTCTCTCTCTCTCTCTCTCTCTCTCTCTCTCTCTCTCTCTACTACTACTACTACTACTCTACTCTACTACTACTACTACGTACGTACGTACGTACGTACGTACGTACGTACGTACGTACGTACGTACGTACGTACGTACGTACGTACGTACGGGTACGGTACGGTACGGTACGGTACGGTTACGGTTACGGTTACGGTTACGGTTACGGTACGGTACGTACGTACGTACGTACGTACGTACGTACGTACGTACGTACGTACGTACGTACGTACGTACGTACGTACGTACGTAGTACGTACGTACGTACGTACGTACGTACGTACGTACGTACGTACGTTACGTTACGTAGTAGTAGTAGTAGTAGTTAGTTAGTTA
>NW_011341302.1:0-2795 GCF_000735185.1 Notothenia coriiceps
TTTTGTAATAAAACAAAAAACACTTAACCTACACACCACGATGCTCTGTTTAAAGTAGACCTATTATGCTATATTGGAAAAATATATTGTAGGGCCATACCTATACAAAAACATTTGTGATTAAAATACCAAACAGTTCACCCATTGTAGCCATGCCTCATAGTGCTCATACCCCTCTTTTGCAGCCCCGTTAGAGAAACACGGATTTTGGGTCCTTAGCTTGAAAAAAAAAAAAAAAGAGGAGGCGAAGCTAATGCCTGATCAGAATTATACCGGAGATAAAGTTAAATTCTGCTGTGATAAAACGCCATCCTGTTCTAAACCACATCAAAGATTATTTCTGAAACAGTATGAAGCTCAAATGCTTTTTCTCTTGCGGGTTTATCACAAGGTGAGTTCCTTTTTTTTATTTCCTGCTTTTTAAAAACACAAGTGCTCTCCAGTACAGGTTAGCTCTGAGTGTTAGCGAGGCTTGCTAATGTAAACAAAGACGAGATTACGTCCAAAACACGTCAGGCATTGTTTCTGATAGCAACTTTCTGTGGGTCCGCTGCCGATTTGACGTCAGATCGGCAGCAAATCTGTATCCGCTCGTTGTACCCCTGTTTTTAAAAGATTTAGGTACGGAGGAAAAGAGAGGGTTTTATTTTCTGGCGCTGCGTGAGTTCCCCGACGCACCGGGGACACATATTTATGTATAAAAGATCACAAAGTGCTTTTTTCATGATAGGTCCCCTTTAACTGAATGCACATTTAAGGGAGCTAGCTACACTGTGCTAAAAAAAAACTGTGCTAAAGCCAGAACCGGGTCTTTATCAATGAACTAGTTCACTGCATATTATTCTTTTAATGGTTTAGTGTTCATACACAATGAAAGGGTATGATTATTCATGGCACTTAAGGCCGCACTTCATTGTATGGCAGCCAGGCCTTGTTTAATTTCCTTGTTAGGGTCCCTACTCCGTCTTTCTTTCAGCTAGGGCTCCTCAGCTTGAAAAATGTTGAAGCAATAATAGCAACTCCTCCATTATCTCGATGATTAACAGTGATTGTCAGACAGCCGTCAGAGACAAACAAAAAGATAACTGTAGACAAATATTAACTATCAAGCAACACTTTTTAGTCTCTCATTTCTCTACAATAATTGGCATGTGATTTAACCTGAGTAAATTAGTGTGACAGAGTACATTTCTCAAGCTTACAAAAGATATTTGGTTGAGTGACTCTGTGTAAACAACCATTTCAGCAATTAAAGGTGGTTTAATCAGTCCGTTCGATAGACTGATAAACAGTTGAAGGTACTGTTAGGCATTGTAGGCTTTAAAAACAAATCACGTATTACTTTGAAGTCATATTAATTGCCAATTTATAAGAATATACACAAAAACAGATCAAATACAAGACTTCCTTGAATATCTATTAACATATCGGGTGTTCTTTGTAGAAGACAAAGGAGAGGAGCATAGACAACACAGGCATCATGAGCTCAGAGTATGCAACCCTAAGAGAGCGTGTTTGATGTAGCAGCCCTTAATGATCCACGCCGTCTAATGAGCAGCTATGTTGAGTACAGATATCACCATGGGAGGCTTCCCAACTTTGTAATACACTGGAAAAGCTTATCCGTCATAACTGTGACTCTGCATTCATAACGGCACTGAAGAGAACATTGATTTGTTTAGCAGGGGGCACAATGAGCCTTTCGTTATTTCTCCAATTAAATGTCACCCAAGACATGGTGAAGCTCCCACACTTCAGGGCTTCAGCGCCAAGGATGTAGCTCCCGGCTAAATGTAGAATACTGCAGCTGTATGTGCCGTTCCTCATCACTCAGGCCGAGGCATCCTAAATGCTTCTCAGCCCGGGGATGAGTTTTGTTTAGGGTTTAGGGACAGTGCGGCAAAAGCTTTTTTGAAAAAAGATGCAAGCTGAGTATTCTGGGATGAAAAATGGTTATGCTGTGTGACATATTGTGTGTCCTAGCTTGAGAAGCACTGTGACTAGGAGAAATCGGTTGCATAATTATCGCTGACCAGTTGAAACCAGCTGTAGCAGAGTCAGTTAACTTCAGCTGTTGGCAGCACAGTCCTGCTTGGTGAAACTGAGTCACATGATGATGCACTCAAGCTCCATTCAGGAAAAATAAGTATTGGGCAAAGGTACATTAAAACATTTGCATGATGTTTCAAACTGTAATATTGTAAAGTGTAGTTTTTCATTTGTAGTTTCACGGTTGTTTGAAGTCTTGATTAGAGAGGGTATAATGACCAGCTTAACTTCCTAACAAGCACTAAGCAGCTTCATAATTCCTAATTCAAATTACTTATGCATACATTGTCTTTAATCAAAGCAAATGTTCAAATAAAAAGAAATGTAATTCATTTTCTAATCATCCAAAAGTGGGCTTTTATACAGTTCCCTCTATGCATGAAAATAAGTCATAACCGATTTATATTTTTTGGCAGTTTACACCGACTTGGGAAAGGATACATTTATCTGTTAGTATATTGCTGAAAAACCAAATGCAAGTTAAATGAATTAGACTGAACTCATTACTATTTAATATATGTATTGTGTTGGTACGATAAGATGTTTTGGCCAAGATTATCTGGTAGTGGAAATCTTACACTGCGGCAGCCATATGGATCATAGACTGTATATTTAAATGGACGTAGGGTCCGTGACGTCACTCATAGGATTCTGCAGAGTTGCCGAGAAGCCCTTAGTAGGCGGAGTCGGCCACTAACTACTCGACAGTGACGTCAGAGTTCAACTCCCGCCTGCTCCAAATAGAG
>NW_011341302.1:4929-23407 GCF_000735185.1 Notothenia coriiceps
TTGATCAGATTGGGGAGGGAACCAGAGAAGATTACGGTGATTACATTGTTTTAGGATAACTACACACCGACGCCACATTAAGTTTGGTGCATTCTGATTGGAGTAAAAGAACATCATTACCACCGACGTGAATAACAATCCTACTGTATTTACGTTTATTTTTAACCAGCAGTTTAAGATGCGCCTCAACGTCGCCCGCTCTGGCCCCCGGAATGCATGTGACTGTGGAGGCTTCGGTCTCTAAATTCACGTGTCTCACAATAGAGCTACCAATAACCACAGTTGGCTTCTCAGCGGGTGTCTCGCTGAGTGGGGAATATCTGTTAGATACGTGAACGGGTTGGTGGGGACCTGCGGGTTTCGCGTTATGCCCCTTCTGAACAGTCACCCAATCTCCCTGCTGCTCGGGAGTTGCCGGTGGACGGCTAAGAGGAGCTATCTTTTGCCGGTCCGCATCGGCTAACATGGGCTTTATTGTAGCTGAGTTACTTTCTAAGATGCGGAGCCGGGCTTCTATGGCTATGATTCCCGCCTCCAACCTAACAACTATACTACATTTAACACATGTATCGGTACCAGTAAAGGAGGTAGGGAAGTAACCAAACATGAGACAGTTAGAGCAGGAAATAGCACCCGAGGGTGGGGAAAGAGCCATGGCTAGCTATCAAGCTAAAGTAGCTGCCGTTAGCAAACCCGAAAAGAGTTTAGGCAATTGTGGAGTTACAGTCGCTAAGAGAAGGAGAGTTGTGAGTGCTTAAGCTGTAGTAACGTGTGATTACAACGTCAGGCAGTTGCCGTGATCAAGGGTTTTAAAACGATCAATTAAGTTTAAGATAATAAGCTATCAGCAACAGAACAGGCACACGGGATACCCGGAGATGACAACAACAACCGGAAGTTACAACATGCTTACCGCAATAGTGGTCCGTGTAGAAACCTCATGCAGGTAAACCAGTATTAAAACTAAAATGTATATGTATAAAGGGTTAGTTACGTCCTTAGCTGGCTAATAAGTAACAAGCAAAGCTACCAAGCATACAAACACCTGCGAACGGGATTAACATGTATAATATTATCATTTTAGACTTCTAGGAAGTTATGTTAGTACATTCAAGCGCACAGCACGACATCTTAATTGTCTGGTATTTGTAACAATATTCCCTAAAAGGCACAATCACCACGAAAACGGCTAAAGCTAAAGGGTCAAGTACAGTACTATGACTAACTAACGTTGTAGCCTCTATGGTTGTAGCCTAGCAGAGTGGACAAGTTGCTGTTAGCTGACAGTGAGGCATGTACATGTCCATCAAACTGACCACGCCCTAATGCAAAAACTTTAAGACCTAATATAAATAAAAGGGTCGTGTTAGAAAACAATTCACTCACAGATTAATAATCATGAAGGTGGAATCTAACTATATCGATAATAATATTTATTGCATCCATGGGTAGAAACATGTTTTTTTCTGCTGTAAAGTTGAGCATTTTAACATGGGGGTCTATGGAAATTGCTCCTTTCTGCAGTCAGTCCCTATCGGCCAATATATGAACTGCAGTGTGTGCCACTTCCGTATTGGCGTCCCGGCTCTTCCACAGAGTTTGCCGCTTGATATGGATACATTTGATGCCTTTCAGTGCGCTTCTCCATTCCCTCTTTTTTTACTGCCTCGGGTTGTCCCTAAAACATAAAAAGTATTCTCGTCAACATTGATACAACTTACTTAAAAGGCAAGCAGTCAGCACTGCTATGGATTGAACATAGTCTGTACCAACTCCATATCGAAAGAAATGTAATCACTTATTCCTCACTGAAAAAACACAGTCGCCCTAATCAGACTTTGAAACTTCAGCTATGGCAAAAATCAAGCAGCACAAGCACTCACAGATAATGTATCTGTGTGAAATGCACAGCGATAGCATCTTAGTAGAAAACGGGGCTCGGGGCAAAGAGAACACATAAAAGGCAACAACGAGCTCATCCTGAGTGAGAACTCCACAAAGGCTTCCTCTAGCTCGCTTGTCTGGGTAGCAAATCTCCAAATCCCAGCCAGAGGGGGAAACAGATCCAGCACCATATTACAGGGAGCCTGAAAGACTGGACTGCCAAATTCAGCTTTTGTTTATCAGGCCACATCAAACAGGGCCCAACCTTCGCTGTGAGTGCCATGATGACATTACGCCAGCTCTAGCTGCAGCCACTGCAGGTAGGGGGTGGGTGTATGTGTGCACGCTGGATGAAGAGAGAGGCTGATGGAGAAGGACAAAGAGAAAAAAGACAGATGACTCTCTCAGACTGACTCCCGTTTGAACTGCAGCCCAGAAATGCAGAAGGGGGAATCGTCCCTCTGATTTCCCTCTGCAAGTGAATGATGCTGATGCAGACGGCAAGACTAATGTCACAAGCTGTACAGCCAGCACTTCTAAAAGAGACGTGCACCCCCTATAAAGTCAAGGAGAGAGACATCTTAGTGGAACAATGTGAGTATTCATCTTTTTCCAATATTCCTAGCTGTAGTATGGTACAGTAGTATATTCAGTTACACATTGTACCTCCAGCAACAGCTCTGCAGATGAGGCTCATTTACACCGAGTCTGAATGTAATTAAGTTATAACCACCTCAGCTGCACTACAGCAGACAGACTTGTCCCCAAACATCCCCTCTAAGGCAGACCCTCCCAGGAAGAACATCTGACTAATGGCTAACTACTGGCCTAAACCATGACCTCATCCAAATGCACACCCATGCACCAGTGCCACATTTATTATTAACAATTGTATTACATGGTCATAAATCAAGGTCTATGTCTGAACAAATGTGGTTAAACCCTACTCACATAAAAAATAAGCACACAGTTACAAGTGCTTTAAAAAAAGAAAATGCAATTGAGCCCTTCTTTGGCTGTAATTGATTTTGCCTGCAGTGGAATGATAACGCACCAGATGGTTACATAGAACCATCTGAGGAGCTGTCATTGGAAACCGTTTGGAAAAGGGCAGGCTCTTTCAAAAACAATACTTGGCAGGGGATTGGATGAACCATCTGTCTATCACCGTCAGTCAGTAGAGAATAGGGCGAAAACATCTTCTCAAGTGAGAAAAGCCTTCAGTGTTGTTTGTATTAAAAATAAATAAGAGGTTCAGCTTCAGAAAATGGTGAACCATGCCTGTCAAAATGAGTGACTACGATGCTTAATTTTTCTAAAAAAGCAGTCAAATTGTATTCTTTAAAGTGTGTATTAGCATGTTAGCTTGATAATAAACAAATTACCTGTTGTTTTAAAGGTTTTTCAAAAGTCCAATTTGCTGTTGTCAAAGCTAAAGAGCCTAACACCGAAAAATAGATGACTTCTGGCAGCCAAATCCCACAGGAGATCACATCACTTCAGAGCCAGATGGCTACAGTGAAAGCATTATCAAAACATTATATTTCTTAACAACCTCACTGACAGACTGTCTGACTGTAAGCAATCAAAGTTGGGATGAAATAGACTCAAACTTGAACGAAACTGCACAGTACAGTGTAAAACACAGAGGGGTTCACATTTATGTCACTTTTGAAGCTAACAGGATGACAGGTGACAGCTTCGCAGGGCTTCTACAAGTTCTTCTTGTATTAAAATGAAAGTATGGGTGGCTGGGAGGAGCAGATGGGAGTTAGATCACAGTTTGAGAACAAGACTTGATTGCTATGTTACACGCTCTTGTGGAGAGCACAGAGAACACGTTAAGAAACGAGTGAATAAGAAACAGTAAATGACAGAGAGGAGAGTACCATGTCAGTGAGCATCTTGGATTGAAAAAGTGTGTTTCAAGGTCAAGATAAGCAGTCATGGTAAATCAAATACTAATGACTGCGGTAATTGCCAAATTGCTGGAGCTATATTGAAAAGGGAAATGTCGGGGAAAAAGTCTGAGGTCACTCATCTCTCCTGAGTGAAATCATAACTGCCTAATGATCTCATTCAAATATTCCAATGGCGCTTTGGGAGAATTTCTACTGGTGGTGTGCCACCATCAGAGCTGGATTCATTCCTTAAGTGTCGGAAATATCCTCCTTGATCTCACTAACTAGGGAGCACCCTCTTAAAAGGGAGACATGCCTTGAAGGTCACAGGTTGAGATGAAAAACCCCGGGAGAGAAGATGAACCCATCACAGGCAACATTTACTTCACAGTATATGTCACATGAAAAGGACTAATGAGGAAAAAGCAGGATGGAAGTACTTAAAAGTAAAAATACCACTATTAATAATACATCTATTGAAGGACATGTGGCTTAGACATTTGCATTAAGTTGCATTAAGAAGCAGTGGCTTCATTTGACTATATCGTTTAGTTAAAAAGGTCAAAACCAATCCGGATAAATACCTAAAGCTATATTTTTAATGACAGAGGAATTTCCAAGGAGCAGGGAGGTGCTTTACAAGACATGCACTCTAAAAGAGTACCCTCAGAAAAGCATCCATCATCTCATATTTCATGCTACAGGAAGCCCTTCAACAAAGTAGCAGATATTGGTTTTCACTCAAGCACTGCCTCGGTAGAATGGGATAGTCGGGGAAAACCACTCAAATGTTGCACCCAAAGTGGATGTGACCAAAAAGCTTTTCATGAAAGTGGTTCTTAAGCTGACTTTAAGACTATTGGTACATTCCGTTTTAAAAGGAGGCAGTGATAGCATCTAGGGTGGTCAACCAAGGCCTTGCTACCGTTTCTCTATCCTCATCCATATAAAACATCAGCACAATTATGTAAAGAGATATGCCTCTTTTCCATTCCTTATGCAGCTTTTTGGATTCCTCTCACTGGCCTCTTATCTTACTTTATATGGCTCCAAACTAAAAAATAGCCACTAATCATGTTTTTGCAGAAATAATTGAAGAGCTTTTAACAACAGACTCCTTTTTATAGTTGGTATTTTTGGGAGTCAACCAATTTTTCGGTTGACAAATGCAGCAGCAACAGCAAAATGCATAGCCAGTGCAAGAGAGCATAATCCTTGACGTACACTTTGCCCATATCTGTTAGATCTAGACTATTCACATGTGGCTCAAAATTTTTGCCCATGCATGAATCATGTATCAAAAACAAGGCAGTGTGCTTGTGTGCTGTCCAAGTCTGTTCAGAGTGTATACAGTGCATTTCCCCACACAAAATAAGAGAAAGATACAAGGGAAATGTTGGCATCACCATGACATCTGTATGGTGGCTCATGCGGAGAAAAGTATTGAATTTAGACTGCCACATTGCCGCTGTGACTCAATAACAACAGAGTCGAAGAATGCTTGTTTTACATCTCCCCCACCAAGCAAAAACAGTTTGACAAAATGTTGAACAATGGAACCAGGAGCTACAAAGAAACGCAGCAAATGACCAGGATACCGGCAGAAGGCAAAGGACAGATGGGGCTTTTACACAGTGAGGCAGTTACTTGCCTCCAATCGTTGCAATATGTGAAGGGGCTCAAACATGCATAGGGTATAAGCACTTGCCCCCAACGTGCACAGTCCTAAACTTACTCGCAGTAACCAGTTGTTGCGTGCCAATGTGAGGGCAACTTCAGCCTATAAATCAATTGGGTCAGTCCATCAGGGTCGGGAAATGAAGAAGGCACTCGGGACAATGATAAGCATTTGGAAAGAAACAACATTTTACTCCTGTGGTGCTACATGTCTCAAGGACACATTCAATTGAAGAATTGGATGATTGGGGGGGGGGGATATCTGCTGGATCAGGAGGAGGCCTCATAAAAAGCAAAGCAAGTAGGCAGAGTTGAGTCTCTGCAGGCTGAAATGCTGCAAGATGAGACTACAAGTGGAATTAGAAAACATTTAATACTGACATCATCTTGTTGCACTTGTGAGATTTTAAGCCATATGGGCAACAATTATTTCATGGGGGCGTTTCATCTCGCTTTTAATAAGGAAATGCAGCCATTCCTATAATCATTTACTAGAATTTGAAAGATTAAAGCTGGTTTTTATTCCCAGAGATGTCTTAAGGCAGAAACAAACAGTTGATCTGCCGGCCTGTAAGTGCACTGATGCCTGCTGTGTTGGTTGCTTGAGTCATGATATTCTCAAAGCACTCCTTGGACTTTTTATAGCAGCAGGTTAGCTGCATGCCAACAATGCCTACAGTTTCCATGTGCTCAGCAAGCGATCACATTACATTACATTCTGCAACTCTGACCGGCATGGAGATGGTGGTGGGAGGCAGCTGTTTGAATAAAGACACCGACCTGGAGGATTCAGGTGAAATAAAAAGGAACCCCAAGGATATCTGTGCGGTACTTCCTCATGAATAAATATATAAGCAAATCCAATGTCAAAATAGGAGAGCAACAATAACTCTCCACATATAAGTGGTTATGACATTTTAGTTTGCAGTAATACTATGTCTCAATGTATTTTTCAGAAAGTTCTGGCTGAACTTCTTCAACTACAGCTTTAGCAAACACCTCTAGGTCTACCCTTGCAGGGGTTAACACTACTCACATTGAATATAAAACTGTTATAATGGATTTTTAGGGGCTTTTAACTTTCATGATTAAATTGTTGCAGATGATTAATTTTAATCTCAATATCCCTTCCTTTTCCTATCCAGCAGGAATGTCACCTTTGCAATGCAGAGATCCAAAACTGTCGCCTGTTTTTAGAAGTCAACCGTAACATAGGTAACAATCTGTATACTAGGATGATGAAATGCAGTTTATTTGTGCCAATAATAAAAAAGGTTTAAATGTTGAGTTTGTATTTATCTGTTGTGAAATAATTGAATTGGTTATTGCTTCTAAGATTCATCGTGGCTTGAAGACAACCTATAGTGGGGAGGATAGAAAGTCATTGCTGTCCACTGTAATCTTAGTCTGAGGAGCATTTCCCTCCTCTTAACAGGTCCAACCTAGACCCCTTGCGCCACCTTGCTCCACCTTGCTCCACAGCTGCTCTCCAGTCTACCTACCAGTCTTGATAACAACAATGATATAAAAGCTGCATGACGGGCTCGTCTTTCTCGGCCGCTCAAATGGACAACCTAATTCCAGCTGCCAATCAGTCCTGCTCGACACCACTCCATTGTGCCAATCTTTCATTTCTTTCCCCCTGCTCTGAGGCCTCTTCAACCCACCCATTCCTCCATTCAACTACACCTCCATTAGTCTGCGCCCTGCAACAAAAGAGCGTCACCCTGGGCAGTTGTGTCCTTGCCTGGAAGTCAGCTTTACTGATAACCTATAACAAAGCTGTGGCCTCAGAACATAATGCTCCGTAATGTCACACCAGGTGGGCTTGCCAGTGGCTATGCAGTGACAATAAAGTCATCCCCTCTCAATGGACCGGTGAGAATGAACACTAACAGCTGAACAAAGGACACATCTGCACCAGGAACGAGAGCCCAGATGTCCCTTTGGCAGACGTGCAATGGGCAGAGGAAGGTTTCAAACTAAAACAAAAGAAGAATCAGGCTTTTTGTTTTCACAATCACATCAAAAAAGACAATAATACAGAGAACTGGATAAAAAAATATGAATACGTTAATCTAAGCATATTCAGCAGCTCTTTGAGGTTTTCATTTACTTTTTAGAGCATCTATCTCTTCCACAAAATGACAGACCCAAATGTAAACTGTATTGAACATGGCCCTCTCGTTGCAAGCTACTTGTAACTCTATGTGGGCTTAAAGATATTAACTATTTTAATTCAAATGTACTGGTTGGAGTTTTTAAATGTAAATATTTGCTGGGCTTTTTGGTAAACTTGATATATTTGGCTCTTGGGTTGGTCAAACCAAATAGGACTTCTTATAAGTCACCTGGCTTCTGGTCGATTGTAATGGACCATTTTCTGGCATATACGTATAACGATTAATCAAACAAACATACGGCAGATAAATCAATAATGAAAAGCTTCATTAGTTGCAGCCCAAGAGATATCAACTACCCTTAAAAAATGAGTCCAAGTTACATAGTTTCAATTAGAGTCATCCTCTGCATCTGGTTTGTCTTAATTTTGTAAAAGCTATGAAATCTTTTTGTTAAGGGCCATAGCATGGTTTCTCTCATTTGTAATACTTCTCTATTGGTGCAGGAGGAGAGGGAACCAGAGCACCCTATTAAATCCATGTAATCCCAGGGGACACCATGTACAGACAGAACTGAAAGGATGGCACTTCCAGCAGAGCGTGAAGATATTCTGAGACGATACACAATTCTGAAGGACTAATGCGAAATCTGCAAAACAGAGGCAGAAGGCGCCATGTAACCCTTTCTAGGAAATGCAATCACATCTGAGATTAGCTTTAGTGATGGGTTTACTTCATTTGCATAGAGATAAAAACCGGAAACAGACTGTCAAATTACAATAATGTCATACAACAACAACACTTTGTAAACTAAATAAGTGAGTCATATGCATAAAATACTAAAATATGCAAGACGCTCACAGAAATCTTAAATTGAAATGAGGAACGGGGATAAAAGACTTCCAATGAAGACATGACAGAATATAAATGACAACACATTTAAGAGGTGCCAAACCGATTGTTAGCCAATCATCTAACCAGGGAACCAGCCAATTGGCATGACATCACACACACACACACACACACACACACACACACACACACACACACACACACACACACACACACACACACACACACACACACACACACACACACACACACACACACACACACACACACACACACACACACACACACACAAGCTCAGAGTGGCGACAACTGCCTGACTTTCATAATAACTAGGGTTGGGTACAGAGAGCCGTTTCCGGTTCGGAACCGGTTCCAACATTTCGATTCCAATGGCATCATTTAGACTAGAATTTCGGTTCCGCTTTTCAATGCCGGAGGAAATGTTTCTCGCCGCTCTCCGTAGCCTACTGTATGACTGCGGCGGGGCGGGAAATGTAGCGTTGTACCTACACTTCCTACAGCGTAACCTGGGACCAGGGCCGGACCGTCGCACTGGCGTTATAGATGTTCGTCTAGGGCAGGGGTCTGCAACCTTTTTGACCAAAAGAGCCATTTTGCTCCTTTTTCCAAAAATATTTTTTGGTCTGGAGCCACAAAACATATTTCATAGCTTGATAGCTAATAAAGTTGTATTTATTGTTATATCAGACAAAAACTACAGTTTTTTTGCATTTATAAGGCTATTTATTACATTATATAAAACTGTTAACCTCTAATAAGAAACAAAGAACTCCTCTAAGCAGAATTACAAATAATACACAGGCCCACTTTAAAATAAATGAAACACAGCACTTGGGGAGTCCTCTGCACATTTGAAGGAAAACAAATATTATTAAAATGGGCCCACTTTGAAATAAATAAAACATATAGCTGCATCCTAAAAATAGTTAAAGGTAGGGTAGGTAAGAATGGAGAAACCAGCTCGAGTGCGCTAGAATTTGAAAATACACAACCGGAAAAAATATGCCTCTTCCTTCAGACTTCCTCACAGAGCCCCTCCTCCAACACACACGAACGCGCACATGACCAATGAGGGCACGAGATAAGTTTGTGCACAGATGGAAGGCTGACAGGCTGACAGGCAGGTAGGTCATCCAGTTATTTTAACCGGGCCGGCTCAGATGATTGGTCGTGCTTTTTACAGCGCTACGGCTTCCAGAGATAAATTTTTGTATGTATTTATTGTCAAAGCATTTAATATATTCATTGCTATCGGGATGTTAAGAGCATTCCATGGAATATAACAAAAAGTGTTTTCTGAAATAAATTACATACCCCATTGAATTATGACTGAAGATCGTTAGCTGTCTTCCTCTCCCGTATTGTTTATATATACAGTTCCTCGATACGTAAAGGCTGCAGCACCTTTGACAACTTCTCTCTACATATCAAACATACCGGTAAACCAGCATCGTTTGCTGTGAAAGCATATAACTCTGTCCACACAGAATTAAATCCTGTGTTCCTCCGGGACTTTTCTTTGATTTATCCATAGTTCGCTCATCGAGCCGGGGGTCAGGTTATTCACCCGCAGGAAAAGGCGCTCGCGCGGGACCGTAGCAGGATGTGACGCATATTTTAGTTGACCTAATTAAAACCGTTTTGTTTTTTATTTGTGTGTCACAGTATCACCTCAAAATACAAGATACGAAACATTTGCAACCATGCAACAAAATATAAATAGTCCTACAAATACTTTTATTTTATTTCCTTCTTATTTTTGTCTAAGCTCAAGGGAGCCAGAGCAGAGGGCTTAAAGGGCCGCATGCGGCCCGTGGGCCGCGGGTTGCCCACCCTGTCTGGTCTGGCCTCTGTGCATTCACTGAACCCGGGAATTACAGTCGCTGCGTCCTCTCTAGTCGTCTTGATGAGTTCACGTAAAGCACAGTTAATGGTATTATATTATTGAGGTAAATTGCCGGGCTAACAGAAAAAACATTCGGGCAGGCCAAAATATTATTTACCAACAATGTGGAAATTTATTGGCTACATATTCACACAGATTAATGCACCAGCAGGGCAGATAACCTCAAGATAATAATTCAGAACAGGGGAGCCCGCACCCCGCCTGCCGCTAGGGGTGCTGCAGCGCCCTCAGCACCCCCCTAACCATCGCGCCCATGGTAGTAGGGCCCCCAAACGATTTGGGGTCACTTATGTAAACAATTATTGTCCAAGGCACACCTTTATATGATCATATAGTTATACAAAATAAGAGAATAACAGTTATGAAATCATCTCCAATCAACCATGAGGACAAGTCTGGTAGCACGAAGGGTTATTGAGAGGATGATCTATGAAAATGGAATTCCGGCCCTTCAGTGGTGAGCCGGATCATTTGGCTCGGCTAGAAACCAAGAGACGGCTCTTTAGCTCCCAAAACGGCTCCTTCAGTTACCACATATCCTTATATTACCCAAAGTATACTATAATAGATCATCACAATGTCATACCGCGCGATTTTATCGACTATATTGATATCGATAAATTTAAAATGCGCTTATCAACCCGTATTAGTTGCCAAGTGAGGCGATCATCTAATTATTATCAATACAGTCCGTTCTGGTAGCAAGACAATTTATGCAACACAAGTAGAAGGCGAACGTCATGGCTTTACCAACTATATATGCAAGGATTTGCTCAGAGTCGACCACCTTATTTTGGGGTTTATTCATGTATACTTGCCATTTACTACCAGACCTACTTCTATAGTAGTAAGCGTCAACCTGAGAGAAGAGCCATACACCCATGTGCTAGCCATACTAGGGAGCGACGTCTGCGGGAGATTAGACAACCCTCACGGATCCATCACACAAGCGAGTTAACGACCAACACGCACTAAACAACAACACATAACCAACAAGACACTACCTACATAACTATCAACAATCTTTCGTATCCTTAGAATATTAAAAAGATAAAGTAGGGATTAACCCAGTAGATAAAAGTCCCGTGACACCAGCGAGGGAGACGTCGAGTGTTATACCAGACACTAGGTTAAGCGAAGTGAAAATACAAGAGGGGCTGTTCATAAAATACAGCGCGGAGCAGGCTTCATACAATCGAAACTTTCGAGCTGAGTATCTCTATATGACATGAGCAAAATCGAGTACATAAGATAAACGTAAACCACTCATTATATAATTCCCACAGTATCAGGCATATGGCGCAAAAACAGCAGCACGCGCAACAGGTCTCTAATCCTTGGATATCCAAGGCACGCGTCAGGTCCTGTCTACCATGTGCGACGCTGGGTGGAATCCCACTCGACAAATGGTTTTTCACTGTAACTTCTACACGATAGAGTCGATGCGCCGAGGACACAGAGAGGCAATGTAACTGCGCACGAAGAGCGGAGACATATGCGAATCAAATCTCAGTGTCGCAAGCGCGGTTTCTTGTATGAAGCCTATCTAAATGCCTGCTGCTGATTTAACAAAAATAAAAAAAACGGCGATCTTCGTATCATCAAGCAAGAAGAGACAACAGACCCACGCACCAAGAACCTAATACACCAAACAGAACGCGAGCGCTGACTCTAGAGAGACCATATCACTATGTAGACCTCCATAGATCTAGTCCCTAATTTGCCCTAATAAACATATTAGTCCTCACAGGCGCAGAGATCTTGATTATCATTCTATATATTTATTCACAAACACACAGTTTATCAAATAAATATCTTTCCACCGCGAATTCTAGACATCCAGAGCAACGAGGGGTGACAAGAATGTCATATTAGTAAGCCCATAGGGAGAACACCACGCAAAACAACACAAATAACCAGGGCATCCGGATATCCATTAACACTAGCATCTATTCAGCTGTTCTTAGTATCTCGCGTGCCTTGAGGAGAGGAAAAGAATACACCTACCTGCACACTTGTCTCTCTCTAAGAGTGTTGCCGTCCTCATGTCAGTCCTACGCTTCTACACAATGGCTTGATGGGAGACCATCCTTTATCCGCTGAGGCGCATGGTTCCAAATCCACAATGTAAATTTTTCCTCGTTACCGTGAGAAAAGTCGGTTACTCAACCACAGGAGCGCAGTAAGGAGTTCAAGAATAACACTGATATCGAATACCACCATTCACGTGTTCCACTGACAACATTGGATTTTATCAAAGTATAGAGCAGAGCGAGCATAGTACGCAGCGAAGCGTGCTGAGGCCCATAACCCAGATGTTGGTGATCGATCGGGCATCTATGCGACGATTCGAAACCCATCCTCTGCCCAAGAAGATAAACCTTTGGACAGACAGGAGGCGACTCCATTGAGTATGATTCAAAAACAGAAATATACACTACATATCCACCCCAACACTGAGCGCAACAGGGGAAGCTGGGCGCAGTTGTGATCCGGGACAGAGGACAAGCAGTTCAAGACACGTAAGTTACTGCGGCAATAAAAACAGCAAGCAATGCAGAGAGACGATCTGACAAGTAAATAAGAGCGGTCATTTAAGGAGACCTGTTTGGTGGTTGTAGAGTGGCAAGGGGCGTATGATGAAGCAGATAAAGTGCTCGAGTCACCTGCCTGAACTAGCTCGCAGGCTTCGCCCCATATCTTGCAAAACTGTGAAGACCACATGAGACAAATGTAACATTTGTGATATTGGGCTTAATATACGAATAGAACATTGATGAATTGATGATTGATTGATGATTGATTGAACCTCTTCCACATTAGATTGCGTCCATTAAAAAGATTGTATTGATTACATTATTATTTAAAAAAAAGAATTTATGAACAAGTTTACATATATATGTGGTTCAGTTAATGTATAATCCTACGATAAATTATAGATTAAGATTGTTTACCAACTCGAGAAAAAAAGGTGCAACTGAGGGGCTCCCTGGGGAAATTCCACAAGATTGGAACCCCTTCTACAAGACTACCTACGGGAGCAGACAATGCCGGGAGTCTCTGTACAATAGGTGGTGGACCTCCGGTGTAAACCGTGGAGTATGGGCGGCTGCACTGACCAACAAAGTGCTATGTTTTTATTTGAATAATTGGATCTTTTTGTCATTATACAGATGGTTTGATTCCTACTTTGCATTATGTTATAATAATGGATTTAGACTCCAGAGCTTTTAGATTTAGATTTGGTGTTGATTCTGTCCCCTGTCGAATCCCATTATTTGTTTTGTCTTTTTTTTACCTTCGGACTCGAGTCACAGGTCATCCTTACTTGTTTGCCACTGCCTATTGTGCTGCCTGTCGGCTGTTGTCTATAAAAAAGTTGTTTTTAAAAGTCATGTGGTTCCCTGCCTTGGCACAGAAATCTGCCCATTGGACTCTCGTTAATAAATGGTCATGCGCGCATTCCGCACCTCTTCCAATCAACAATAGAGCCAGCTCGGGGCACACAAACTGCGCCCAAAGCACTGTTGACACCGCCCAACAACTATCGGGCAGTAGGAGCGCCAAAGTAAGTGATTTGATGTTTGAATGAAGGGAGTAGACGGAGACGATGTACAAAACAGGAGACTCAGAATCAGATATACATTTTAGCCCACAGAGGGGAATTGCACTTTGCAATTTAGGTCACCTAGAAACGACTTTTTGAGAGGAGGACACTGGGAGAAAGCGGAAGTAAAGAGCTCGGACCTGATCAGCCTGACATAGCAGGAGTTCAAAGAACAGTATATGTTCTCTTTTCAAGGACCTGGTTTAGCAGAACTCAGTAACTTACTGTACAACACCAGGGCTATATTAGCTTCCCCTGCCTCCCCTTTTCAAACGTCAGGACCAGACCAGTCATGGATCCCAGACCCATCATGGATCCAGACAAATGTAGTGACTCTAAAGCACATAATCAGAAAAACTAAAAGTATGAACAAACAGAGTCCAATGAGATGCTAGTGACTTGAACCATGTTAGGTAAGTAAACACAGCTGCCAAGAGGGGCTACAGGTCAGGGATCTGTAAGCATAATAAGGAGTTGCACAAAACAGGCACTAAAATAAAGACCTGTAATCAAGTATCTGTGCCTTTGAGCTAGCCCTGTGTTGTAATATGACATGTTTTGAGTTTGTGGTATAAGTTTGCTTACATTTTGAGAGCCCCCCCTTGAGAAAATGCACCAGCCACCACGGGGGAGAATGCCCCAAGACCCCCGATAAGGATTGTTATGTCCACACTCACGAAAAAAGGGTCGTATGGATGAGATCAGACATTTGCACACTTTTTATAGAGCAAAAGTATGTCATATTTTCTGTTTGGTGGTCCCTGACCACAACCGTGCGGTGTGCTGTGCGAGTCATAGGGCGCTCCTTGCACCTATGAACATAGGCACTACACCCCTGCCTTGCGTATAAAATGTCAAAGTACTTTGGGCACGATACTGAAAAAACTAAATTGCTCGTAGGCAGAGCCAACCTGTCATACGTATATAATGTCTCAGCAGGTATACAAATATATGAAAAAAACATTTCTATGATGTTTGCTCAAAATACCAACAGAGCATGCATTTTAGACATCCCTCAATTCCCTCTATTTCAGCACTGTAGAGAAGTGCTAATATTGGTCCGTATGCAGCCCGCCCCCTTTTGAGCAAGCAAGCAGGAGGTCTGTGACGAGCCGTGATTAAACTCATATCATGGTTCCAAAACCACGTCGAGCATATTCTCTGAAACAGTACGATCTCAAAGCTTTTTTTTTTGCGGGTACTAACAAGGTGAGTTCCTGCCTTTTTTACACATACATACAAGGCATCCTTTCCAATCCCACAAAGAGGTAGGTTTGCGCGTGCAAATGGGCACGCCCCAAAGCAGATAATCAGAAAAGAAATGGAACCCCATATATTTAACATATATTGGCATCATTTTATGCATTTTCAGAAAAGAAGTGGTAGTTTGGTAAAACAGTGACATCCAACGACATGTGGTCGTAAAATGTCCAAAAGTAAAAGAATGGGAAGATAAATGAGTCCCAAAGCTCGCAACAATTTTATTATATTTGGTGGTTCTGGTCGCTCTTCAGTTGAGAGCAGTGTAGATGAAAGGATGGTGTTCAGGAATGTAGACTCATTGTGTGGAAATCGGATAAAGCCAGGTTCAAATCTTGTTATGTGTTAAAGTTTGCACAAAAAGAAACAAACACGTGGTTGCGCCACAAATCAGAAAAAATACTGCAGTAAAAAAGTCCATTTCCTGCATGTTTTTGCCAGGTGATTATAAATAATGTACAAAGCTTTCCAGATTGCGTAGTTCACAACAGAGAGCATTAAACGACATGTTTGGTGTTGAAAAATGTCGCGACAAAGTGAAGAATTGGACAATAAATATCCCAAAATACCAAAATTGTATATATTCTTTTTGTGGTTTTGTAGTCCCCTTTCAGTTGAGACACGTATGGATGCACCGGAAAAGACCTAACACGGATGCTTTCCAGTCGCCAACATGTGTTTCGAGACATGATTATTCAACAGGGGAAACCCTGCAGGCCTCAAAGCCCATCCTCTGTTCACCCTAAACCCATTTGGGAGTGATGACGATTATTATCAGTCCCGGGGGACTGCGGCAGGCTGGCTTGACCGTGCCGAGGTGAGGCTGGCTGACCGCAGTCGCCAGGGGAACGCGCCCTTCCTCTGAACGTTGTTTCTCTTTCAGAAACACAGAGGACGATTTTTTTTTGTATGAGGGGACTCTGAGACACGCTGCAATCGGTGACGCCTAAAAGTCCGAGTCCAGTGTCTGGAATGTCATTTTAATTTGTTTTAATTTGGGAAGAACAAATTCGGTAGGGAAGCCAGCTAAAATCGGTAGGGGGTAGACATGTCAAAAGTGGTAGACACCGGCCAACGTAGGTGCCCCAGGTATGCACAACCTCTGCCAGTACAGTTAGGCCTCTGAGGTTAGCGTGTTTGCTAAAAAATGTAACAAAGACCATATAGCTCCAAAAACACAGTAGCGCAATGTTATCTGATGGTGTAAAGTCAGCCCACCATTTCAGATTTTGAACGCCATACTCGGCAGCAATCTGGATCACTCGTGTATCCGTCCCCGTTTTTAGAGATGTGGGGTACGGAGAAAAAGAGAGAGGTTTTATTTTCGGACCCGCTGCATGAGTTCCGCTGACCACCAACCGGGGGACACATAATTTTATGATAAAAACATAAACATTTGGGCATGATAGGAGACCTTTAACAAAAAAAAAGTGATTAGAAATCTAGACCCTAAAACGGCCAACCACCCAGCATGTTACCAGCATTCAAAAATACACTCACACAAAACTTAATAAATATTTATGCTCCCGTGCCAAATCATCAGCTCACTAGGGCAAAAACTGTGGTAGCCAAGGGACGGGAACATTTGTGTGGATGCCTGACCAGAGCGAGCATAGAGGCCATGTTCAAGTTCGGAAGAAAAGAAACGGGTAGTTAAAATGATATAAAGATGCAAGAATTAGGTTGGAAAGCCTCGAATTGATAGCATTTTAGCACTGTCCTGTTGCTCCTCCAAAATCAATGGTTTTGAATATAAATAAATATTGCAAGGCTGTTTGAAAGCAGAGCCTTTAAGATAGTTTCAGCATTTTCGTCCTATGAATAGATAAAATAGTGCAGAAAAAACCCTTGGAAAATGTCGAAGGCTCTAATGTTCATATAAGCGGCTGTGTGCTAACAAGTGGCTAAATGAGAAGAGAGAACCTTTAAACAACCTTCACAACGAAAATTAGCCGCCTTAGTTTGGCAGTTTGGTTAGTAAGCCCCAAAGTTAAGCAAGTCACTTCCATTATATCTGTCTTCATCAATTCTAAAAAGTGGAGTTTAATACGTGGATTGTTACGAAAGGCTTGTGTGCAGCAGAGGCTAATTCTGCTAGCCAAAATCTAAATGGAAATATATCATAGGCTTTTTTTGCCAAGGAAGTGCTGATCACTGCCAACTTCTGGGTTAGCCAACAGAAATGCATCTCCCCCCTGCACCTCTCTTGACTAATCAATAGCCCCTGCACCTATACAACTCCACCAGAGGCCCTCCAGTGTCTGTTATGGTAGGCAAGGGAGGCAGAAAGAGAGAAACGCTGACCTGATGGACGAGCAGGAAACTCCCTGCAGCACCCTGAGGGGGATAGCAGATTTCCTCCTTGGCATATTCCATCCATCACCTACAGAAGGAACGGATACATATGTACTGAATCCATATGCAATCCTCCTCCCTACTTCAATTTTAAAGCATGCGCGCGTGCACACGACGCACCGCACCACGCACGCCACCACGCACGCACGCACGCACCCACGCACGCACGCACGCACGCACGACGCCACACACCAGCACACATACCCACCACACAACACACACACACACACCACACACACACCACACACACCACACACACACACACACACACACACACACACACACACACACACACACACAACACACACACAATAAACAAAGAGAACTGCATGAACGATAAAAGAAAGATGAACCAAATCCACATTGTAAAGCTGCCTTTAGTAAAACAAAAGAGGACCCACAAAAACATTAACTGTTTTGGGCCACGTGAATGTATCGCGCACACCACCGCACCAAAAATCAGAGTGTGGCTCGCATACAGATAGCAGCAGATGTGGGGCATGGCAAATCCAGAAATGATTAAGGTACAATACTTTCTCCACCACCCCACCACTTAGAGCGCACACATTCATTGAAAAAGCACTGGAAAATAAATAATGTACCAAACATCTGCCTCACACGACAACACGGAGAACATACTGAATCATATATTGGCCGGGGGGTGGGGCGAAGAAATCAAGGAGGAGATAAAGAAAGAGAGAGAGCATGAGAAAGAAGGAAAAAAATCTGTTTGGTTGTTAAAAAGACAAACAGAAAAAAATAAACCAAAATATAGAAATAATGGACTACGTTGATCTAACATGTTTCCCCTCCCCATGTGTTTGTATACGATGGCTGATGAAGTTGGCAAGCCACTTTGGAACTTTTAAATGGTTAGGGCCAAGATGATAAGAAG